>NC_068284.1:47026771-47094271 GCF_025860055.1 Xyrauchen texanus | reverse complement strand
TCGTGTGCAAGATGGACAGAAGTGATATTCTCAGCATGTTTTTCTATATTTGTGTCAGAGTCAGACGGCTGCCTCACATGTCAGGCTGTTTCCCGTGCTCTTATTATCTACCCCTCCAAACACATGCACGTCCACGCGAGACCACCAACCATGCTGCATCAGCAACACACACACACACACACACACCACACAAACACACACTCACACACACACACACACACACACACACACACACACACACTTAAAGCCTCACAGAGAGGATATTCATATAGGGCCCTATGAAATCCATTTTATTTTTTCCCAGATTCTGTGTTTCCGTTTTTATTATTTTGAGTTCCAGGTTTTAAAGTTTAATTGCATTTTATCTTTAAAAAATCTATAAATTAATTAATAGAATTTTAATAAAATGAAAACAGAAAAATGTCTTTTTAACACACCATTGCATTATTTTTTTTATTAAATGAAGAGTGTCTATACTGATCATCACAGCACAATACAAAACACAAAATTACATTTTTTTTTCCTGTTTTGTTGTTGTTGTTTTTATTTCATTTATTTTATAATTATTATTATTATTATGGTCAAATACAGTGCTGCACAGTAGAGCATTATAGTATTAATGAAAGCTTGCTTGTGAGGTATTGCTTAAATATAATGTAATTATTATTTCTATTTTATTATTATCATCATTGTGATTGCTAATACTACAACTACATTGAATATCACAATTTACCACACAGAAGTACAATATTTCTGTCACATTTTGTCAATTTCACGTTTCTAGTTAAATGCAGCTTTTATTTTGCCATTTTGGCAGAAAATACAAGTCGGTCGATAAGCTGTTATTTTGCTGCCGTTATAAAGGCTATTGATAGTCTATTGAATGTTTGTTGAAACACAGTTTACTAGCTATAGCAAGTCAGTGGATAAGCTGTTATTTTGCTGCTGTTATACAGGCTATTGGTGGTGTACTAAATGTGTGTTGAAACACTGTTTACTAGCTATAGCAAGTCGGTCGATAAGCTGTTATTTTGCTGATGTTATACAGGCTATTGATAGTCTGCTGAATGTTTGTTGAAACACTGTTTACTAGCTATAGCAAGTCAGTCGATAAGCTGTTATTTTGCTGATGTTATACAGGCTACTGATAGTCTACTGAATGTTTGTTGAAACACTGTTTACTAGCTATAGCAAGTCAGTGGATAAGCTGTTATTTTGCTGCTGATATAAAGGCTATTGATAGTCTACTGAATGTTTGTTGAAACACTGTTTACTAGCTATAGCTAGTCAGTGGATAAGCTGTTATTTTGCTGCTGTTATACAGGCTATTGATAGTCTACTGAATGTTTGTTGAAACACTGTTTACTAGCTATAGCTAGTCAGTGGATAAGCTGTTATTTTGCTGCTGTTATACAGGCAATTGATAGTCTACTGAATGTTTGTTGAAACACTGTTTACTAGCTATAGCAAGTCAGTCGCTAAGCTGTTATTTTGATGCTGTTATAAAGGCTATTGATAGTCTACTGAATGTTTGTTAAAACACTGTTTACTAGCTGTAGCAAGTCGGTCGATAAGCTGTTATTTTGCTGCTGTTATAAAGGTACTGAATGTTTGTTGAAACACTGTTTACTAGCTATAGCTAGTCAGTGGATAAGCTGTTATTTTGCTGCTGTTATACAGGCAATTGATAGTCTACTGAATGTTTGTTGAAACACTGTTTACTAGCTATAGCTAGTCAGTGGATAAGCTGTTATTTTGCTGCTGATATACAGGCTATTGATAGTCTGCTGAATGTTTGTTGAAACACTGTTTACTAGCTATAGCAAGTCAGTCAATAAGCTGTTATTTTGCTGATGTTATACAGGCTATTGATAGTCTGCTGAATGTTTGTTGAAACACTGTTTACTAGCTATAGCAAGTCGGTCGATAAGCTGTTATTTTGCTGATGTTATACAGGCTATTGATAGTCTACTGAATGTTTGTTGAAACACTGTTTACTAGCTATAGCAAGTCGGTCGATAAGCTGTTATTTTGCTGATGTTATACAGGCTACTGATAGTCTACTGAATGTTTGTTGAAACACTGTTTACTAGCTATAGCAAGTCAGTGGATAAGCTGTTATTTTGCTGCTGATATAAAGGCTATTGATAGTCTACTGAATGTTTGTTGAAACACTGTTTACTAGCTATAGCTAGTCAGTGGATAAGCTGTTATTTTGCTGCTGTTATACAGGCTATTGATAGTCTACTGAATGTTTGTTGAAACACTGTTTACTAGCTATAGCTAGTCAGTGGATAAGCTGTTATTTTGCTGCTGTTATACAGGCAATTGATAGTCTACTGAATGTTTGTTGAAACACTGTTTACTAGCTATAGCAAGTCAGTCGCTAAGCTGTTATTTTGATGCTGTTATAAAGGCTATTGATAGTCTACTGAATGTTTGTTAAAACACTGTTTACTAGCTGTAGCAAGTCGGTCGATAAGCTGTTATTTTGCTGCTGTTATAAAGGCTATTGATAGTCTACTGAATGTTTGTTGAAACACTGTTTACTAGCTATAGCTAGTCAGTGGATAAGCTGTTATTTTGCTGCTGTTATACAGGCAATTGATAGTCTACTGAATGTTTGTTGAAACACTGTTTACTAGCTATAGCTAGTCAGTGGATAAGCTGTTATTTTGCTGATGTTATACAGGATATTGATAGTCTGCTGAATGTTTGTTGAAACACTGTTTACTAGCTATAGCAAGTCGGTCGATAAGCTGTTATTTTGCTGATGTTATACAGGCTATTTATAGTCTACTGAATGTTTGTTGAAACACTGTTTACTAGCTATAGCAAGTCGGTCGATAAGCTGTTATTTTGCTGATGTTATACAGGCTATTGATAGTCTGCTGAATGTGTGTTGAAACACTGTTTACTAGCTATAGCAAGTCAGTCGATAAGCTAAAAAAGTTATTTTGCTGATGTTATACAGGCTATTGATAGTCTACTGAATGTTTGTTGAAACACTGTTTATTAGCTATAGCAAGTCAGTGGATAAGCTGTTATTTTGGCTGATATACAGGCTATTTATAGACTGCTGAATGTTTGTTGAAACACTGTTTACTAGCTATAGCAAGTCAGTGGATAAGCTGTTATTTTGCTGCTGTTATACAGGCTATTGATAGTCTACTGAATGTTTGTTGAAACACTGTTTACTAGCTATAGCAAGTCAGTGGATAAGCTGTTATTTTGCTGCTGATATACAGGCTATTGATAGTCTACTGAATGTTTGTTGAAACACTGTTTACTAGCTATAGCAAGTCGGTGGATAAGCTGTTATTTTGCTGCTGTTATACAGGCTATTGATAGTCTACTGAATGTTTGTTGAAACACTGTTTACTAGCTATAGCAAGTCAGTGGATAAGCTGTTATTTTGCTGCTGTTATACAGACTATTGATAGTCTGCTGAATGTTTGTGAAACACTGTTTACTAGCTATAGCTAGTCAGTGGATAAGCTGTTATTTTGCTGCTGATATACAGGCTATTGATAGTCTACTGAATGTTTGTTGACACACTGTTTACTAGCTATAGCAAGTCAGTCGCTAAGCTGTTATTTTGCTGCTGTTATAAAGGTACTGAATGTTTGTTGACACACTGTTTACTAGCTATAGCATGTCGGTCGATAAGCTGTTATTTTGCTGCTGTTATACAGGCTATTGATAGTCTACTAAATGTTGGTTGAAACACTGTTTACTAGCTATAGCAAGTCGGTCGATAAGCTGTTATTTTGCTGCTGTTATAAAGGTCTACTTAATGTTTGTTGAAACACTGTTTACTAGCTATAACAAGTCGGTCGATAAGCTGTTATTTTGCTGCTGTTATAAAGGTCTACTGAATGTTTGTTGAAACACTGTTTACTAGCTATAGCAAGTCGGTCTATAAGCTGTTATTTTGCTGCTGTTATAAAGGTCTACTTAATGTTTGTTGAAACACTGTTTACTAGCTATAACAAGTCGGTCGATAAGCTGTTATTTTGCTGCTGTTATAAAGGTCTACTGAATGTTTGTTGAAACACTGTTTACTAGCTATAGCAAGTCGGTCGATAAGCTGTTATTTTGCTGCTGTTTAACAGGCTATTGATAGTCTACTGAATGTTTGTTGAAACACTGTTTACTAGCTATAGCAAGTCGGTCGATAAGCTGTTATTTTGCTGCTGTTATACAGGCTATTGATAGTCTACTGAATGTTTGTTGAAACACTGTTTACTAGCTATAGCTAGTCAGTGGATAAGCTGTTATTTTGCTGCTGTTATAAAGGTCTACTTAATGTTTGTTGAAACACTGTTTACTAGCTATAACAAGTCGGTCGATAAGCTGTTATTTTGCTGCTGTTATAAAGGTCTACTTAATGTTTATTGAAACACTGTTTACTAGCTATAGCAAGTCAGTCGATAAGCTGTTATTTTGCTGCTGTTATACAGGCTATTGATAGTCTACTGAATGTTTGTTGAAACACTGTTTACTAGCTATAGCAAGTCGGTCGATAAGCTGTTATTTTGCTGCTGTTATACAGGCTATTGATAGTCTACTGAATGTTTGTTGAAACACTGTTTACTAGCTATAGCTAGTCAGTGGATAAGCTGTTATTTTGCTGCTGTTATAAAGGTCTACTTAATGTTTGTTGAAACACTGTTTACTAGCTATAACAAGTCGGTCGATAAGCTGTTATTTTGCTGCTGTTATAAAGGTCTACTGAATGTTTGTTGAAACACTGTTTACTAGCTATAGCAAGTCGGTCTATAAGCTGTTATTTTGCTGCTGTTATAAAGGTCTACTTAATGTTTGTTGAAACACTGTTTACTAGCTATAACAAGTCGGTCGATAAGCTGTTATTTTGCTGCTGTTATAAAGGTCTACTGAATGTTTGTTGAAACACTGTTTACTAGCTATAGCTAGTCGGTCGATAAGCTGTTATTTTGCTGCTGTTATACAGGCTATTGATAGTCTACTAAATGTTGGTTGAAACACTGTTTACTAGCTATAGCAAGTCGGTCGATAAGCTGTTATTTTGCTGCTGTTATAAAGGTCTACTTAATGTTTGTTGAAACACTGTTTACTAGCTATAACAAGTCGGTCGATAAGCTGTTATTTTGCTGCTGTTATAAAGGTCTACTGAATGTTTGTTGAAACACTGTTTACTAGCTATAGCAAGTCGGTCTATAAGCTGTTATTTTGCTGCTGTTATAAAGGTCTACTTAATGTTTGTTGAAACACTGTTTACTAGCTATAACAAGTCGGTCGATAAGCTGTTATTTTGCTGCTGTTATAAAGGTCTACTGAATGTTTGTTGAAACACTGTTTACTAGCTATAGCAAGTCGGTCGATAAGCTGTTATTTTGCTGCTGTTTAACAGGCTATCGATAGTCTACTGAATGTTTGTTGAAACACTGTTTACTAGCTATAGCAAGTCAGTCGATAAGCTGTTATTTTGCTGCTGTTATACAGGCTATTGATAGTCTACTGAATGTTTGTTGAAACACTGTTTACTAGCTATAGCAAGTCGGTCGATAAGCTGTTATTTTGCTGCTGTTATACAGGCTATTGATAGTCTGCTGAATGTTTGTTGAAACACTGTTTACTAGCTATAGCTAGTCAGTGGATAAGCTGTTATTTTGCTGCTGTTATACAGGCTATTGCTAGTCTGCTGAATGTTTGTTGAAACACTGTTTACTAGCTATAGCAAGTCGGTCGATAAGCTGTTATTTTGCTGCTGTTATACAGGCTATTGCTAGTCTACTGAATGTTTGTTGAAACACTGTTTACTAGCCATAGCAAGTCAGTGGATAAGCTGTTATTTTGCTGCTGTTATACAGGCTATTGATAGTCTACTGAATGTTTGTTGAAACACTGTTTACTAGCTATAGCAAGTCGGTCGATAAGCTGTTATTTTGCTGCTGTTATACAGGCTATTGCTAGTCTACTGAATGTTTGTTGAAACACTGTTTACTAGCTATAGCAAGTCAGTGGATAAGCTGTTATTTTGCTGCTGTTATACAGGCTATTGATAGTCTACTGAATGTTTGTTGAAACACTGTTTACTAGCTATAGCAAGTCGGTCGATAAGCTGTTATTTTGCTGCTGTTATAAAGGCTATTGATAGTCTACTGAATGTTTGTTGAAACACTGTTTACTAGCTATAGCTAGTCAGTGGATAAGCTGTTATTTTGCTGCTGTTATAAAGGTACTGAATGTTTGTTGAAACACTGTTTACTAGCTATAGCAAGTCGGTCGATAAGCTGTTATTTTGCTGCTGTTATACAGGCAATTGATAGTCTACTGAATGTTTGTTGAAACACTGTTTACTTGCTATAGCAAGTCGGTCGATAAGTCACTTATAGTCAGTTAAATATCTACTTGGGACCATCAAAATAAAGTTTTATCATAAATTATGCTGAATGGCAAAATATTAAATGTCATGGATCAATATTTACTAGTAATCCATTATTTTGCAGTGGGGAGGGGTGTCGAAATTACCATTTTCACCTTCGATTTTGGAGCTAAACAGGTAAAAGAAAATATCCTTAGAAAGGTGGCAAGGTCATTATTTTGGTTATACACAGAGATATGTAGGTCTATTACTAAAATCAGTTGACTTCAGCACCCCTTGTTGCATTATGTGCCAATGGTGTGAGTCTAAAAATGGAAAAAAGCACTTTTTGTGTAGTTCAACTCAAGAAGTATTAAAGATATTTTAATATCATTAACAATATATTAACAAGTGTTCCTTTTTGTATCTTCATTTGTAAGGCCCTGTATGGTTAAATTCCAGAGATATGGGGCTCTCAATGTGGCTCCATGCCTAAATAAGTTTACACATTTTCAATAGGGGTCACATGGTATGAAGCTAGTTTTTGATATCCAACTAACCAAAAGCCTGAAGTACAAATGACGTTGAAACTGTAGCATAACAGTAACATGTGACTCTTCAGTGCAATACGTTGAATTTCAAAAATCTTATACATGACATCAATAGGGCTCAAAGCACCAAAGATGCTGACACTGCTACTATATTTTCTTGTGCTTTTTACTTACATCAATACTCAAAAGTAAAACATTCAGACAAGCAAAATATGCCTCAAATGTGTTTCCATGAGATTCACGGTGACGTATAAACTCATATTTTTAGCTGCAGTGCATGGCTGCTCTAATTCCCGGCTATTAATTTGGATGTAAAGCGGGTCACATCTCATTCGCTCTCTGTTATCTTGCCTTAATCCCACAACGGCACGTGCAGAGGAATGATTGACAGGTTTACTCATGTTTGACTCCGCCTCTTCCCCTTGAAATCAGTGACACAAGAGCATGTGTTTGTTCTTGGACTGTCATTCACACTTGGCATATTAACATACTACTCATGCTGTTTGTGTACTGTATGTACTGTGTGTGACTTTTCTGTATGCATTGAATATTCAGATGCTTTCTCTTGATTTGACCTTTCATTTCCATTGTGATGAACGAACCAGAGGCGAAACCAAACATTTTTAAATAAATATATTTATATCTGAGGTAACTGGGCAACACTCACTGAATTAAACATGTAACATAGAGAAGTCATGTGACAACATAGCATACTACTGTTGGAAGTACTGCTTAGTGTGTTTATATTCTGAACAATCCTAGGCAGTCCCCAGTAGTGAGCTTGTATTCTTTTGCAAACATCGCCGCTATTTGAACGTACTGACAAAAGTTAGACAATGTTTACACAAAATTGGATTTAAAATGCAAAATCTAATTTTGCTTTTGTGGCAGACAAGCCTCGAGTTCATCAGAGAGGAGGAAACAGAAACTGTGTTATCAACCAAAACAATGTTTCATAAACAAAACACAACATAAAACTGCTTTTCCACATAACCAAAACAAACCAACACACACACACACACACATAAACTCTCACAACATAAACTCTCACACACACACACACACACACACACACACACACACACACACATAAACTCTCACAACATAAACTCTCACACACACACACACACACACACACACATAAACTCTCACAACATAAACTCTCACACACACACACACACACACACACACACATAAACTCTCACAACATAAACTCTCACACACACACACACACACACACACACACACACATAAACTCTCACAACATAAACTCTCACACACACACACACACACACACACACACACACACATAAACTCTCACAACATAAACTCTCACACACACACACACACACACACACACACACACACACATAAACTCTCACAACATAAACTCACACACACACACACACACACACACATAAACTCTCACAACATAAACTCTCACACACACACACACACACACACACATAAACTCTCACAACATAAACTCTCACACACATAAACTCTCACACACACACACACACACACACACATAAACTCTCACACACATAAACTCTCACACACACACACACACACACACATACACACACACACACATAAACTCTCACACACATAAACTCTCACACATACACACACACACACACACACACAAACTCTCACACACACACACACACACATAAACTCTCTCTCACACACACACACACACACACACACATAAACTCTCACACACACACACATACTCTGTCACACACACACATACTCTGTCACACACACACACATACTCTGTCACACACACACACACACACACACACATAAACACTCACATAAACACACACAAACAAACACACACACACACATAAACTCTCTCTCACACACACACACACACACACAAACATAAACACTCACATTAACACACACACACACACACACACACACACACTCACATAAACACACACACACAAACAGACACTCACATAAACACACACACAAACAAACACACACAGTCACACACACACACATACACATAAACTCACACACACAAACATAAACACTCACACACTCACATAAACACACACAAACGCATGCACACACACACACAAACATAAACACACACAAACAAACACACACACACACACACACACACTCACATGAAGACACACAAACAAACACAGACGTGCTCACTATGTTTGCCAGATCTTTCTCACCAATACAGATTCTATTAGATCACATTTAATTGTATATATTGTCAGCTACTAAATAAATGTCTACATTTACAGTGTCTGTATCTCAAAGTCTGTTTCTTTCTGTCTTGTTTCAGACGCTGTTAAGAAGGCCTACTTAACCGAGGTGCATCATTTATCTATCTTTATTTTTCTGTGATAAAACATCACTTTAACTTAACGCAGTCTTGAGAAGTTTTAATTTTAAAGGGACAGTACACCCAAAAATGAGAATTATCTCATCATTGACTCGCCCTCATGCCATCCCAGATGTGTTTGACTTTCTTTCTTATGCAGAACACAAACGACAAATTGTTAGAAGAATATCTCCGCTCGGTAGATCCAACAAAGTTATGGAACTTTGAAGCTTCAAAAAGCACATAAAAGCAGCATAAAAGTAATCCATATGACTCCAGTGGTTAAATCCAAGTCTTCTGAAGTGATATTATACTGTAGATGTGGGTGAGAAACAGATCAATATTTAAGTTTGTTTCTACTATAAATTCTCCTCCCTGCCCAGTAGGCTGATGATATGCATGAAGAATGCGAATCGCCAAAAACAAAAGAAGAAGAACTCTTAGGAGAGGAGAGGAGATTGGAGTTTTATAGCAAAAACTTACTTAAAAATGTATCTGTTTCTCATCTACACCATCATTTCTCTTCAGAAGACATGGATTAAACCACTGGAGTCCTATGGATTACTTTTATGCTGCCTTTATGTGCTTTTTGGAGCTTCAAAGTTTTGGACCTACAGTGCGGAGATATTCTTCTAAAAATTTATGTTTTTGTTTCTGCAGAAGAAAGAAAGTCATGCACATCTAGTGTGAGTGAATGATGAGCGAATGTTCATTTTTGGGTGAACTGTCCCTTTAAGGTCCTTTCATTGCTCATTCAGGACACTTATGATTCATATTGGCAAATCTGAGCACAGTTTGAGACATTGTTGAGACCTCATGTTGAGACTGTTTTTTGCGGTCTTGGTGAAATAATTGAGAAATTAATTTGTGATTTTTGTTTCTCAGATGCCGTCTTCCTCCTGTCACCTCAGCTTCGGTCCTGAGAAAAAGATCGGTCACAGGCGTGTCGATGCATCTGGTGAGACCACCTACAAGAAGGTGCGTTTGTACTCACCCTCATGAGGTTCACCATCTTCAAAGTCGATATCCGTAGAGCATGATGCTGATATACAGAGACCATGTGGTCCTCTGTATCCCATTTCATATTGTTATCCCGTCCTTATATCTAAAGGATGTGTTACATGTTTAACTGGTGTTCGTTTTCTGTGTCCACAGACGACCTCGTCTGCCCTGAGAGGAGCCATTCAGCTCGGGATCGGCTACACCGTCGGTAACCTGAGCTCTAAACCCGAGAGAGACGTGCTCATGCAAGACTTCTACGTGGTGGAGAGTATTTTCTTTCCGAGGTCTGAATAAGAGAGATTTAAAACGTCCTGTTTTTTGTCTCACTGACATTGAAAAGTCAACGTGAAACTTGAATTACGACTTGATTGGATGGCGAAACGTTGCAAGAATAAGTACTTAGTTTGCTACAACAATGCTTATCTTGGGGGTCTGGGCGGCTCAGCGAGTATTGACGCCGACTAGCACACCTGGAGTCGCGAGTTCGAATCCAGGACGTGCTGAGTGACTCCAGCCAGGTCTCCTAAGCAACCAAATTGGCCCGGTTGCTAGGGAGGGAAGTGTCACATGGGGTAACCTCCTCGTGGTCATGATTAGTGGTTCTCTCAATGGGGCGTGTGGTGAGTTGTGTGTGGATCGTGGAGAGTAGCATGAGCCTCCACATGCTGTGAGTTTCCGCGGTGTCGTGATAAGGTGCGCGGATTGACGGTCTCAGAAGCGGACGCCACCATGAGGACCTAGTAATTAGTGGGAATTGGGCATTCCCAATTAGGAGAAAAAAGGGGGATTTCATGTTGACTTAAATTTTTAATATATGCATAAATATTTATTTATATAAGTACTGTATATACGTTAGTTTCATGACCTTTTCACTCTTTTTGTTTCTTTTTATTTTCAATAATTCAATCATTTGAATGATCAAAAGCATTATATTTATTGTTTGATATTGATAATTATTTGGATTATTATATATTGAATTATTTTTGATTTAGGGGCATTTCTTAACAAATATTAATATGCAGTTAATTTAATTAATTAATCTGCATCTCATGTATTTCATTCAATTAAAAGTTTTAATGGATTTACAGCCCTAATTTTATTAATAGATGTTTTATTTTTAAGTCAAAAGTGAATACTGTAGTTTTTTTAATTAATGTGACGTCATCAATGAGAAATGTCTCTCTCTCTCGCTCTCTCTCTCCCTCTCTCTCTCTCTCCCTCTCTCTCTCTCTCTCTCTCTCACTCTCTCTCTCTCTCGCTCTCTTTCTCTCTCTCGCTCTCTTTCTCTCTCTCTCTCGCTCTCTTTCTCTCTCTCTCTCTCGCTCTCTCTCTCTCTCCCTCTCTCTCTCTCTCTCTCTCTCTCTCTCTCTCTCGCCTCTCTCTCTCTCTCTCTCTCTCTCTCTCGCTCTCTCTCTCTCTCTCTCTCTCTCTCGCTCTCTTTCTCTCTCCCTCTCTCTCGCTCTCTCTCTCTCTCTCTCTCGCTCTCTCTCTCTCTCTCTCTCTCTCTCTCGCTCTCTCTCGCTCTCTCTCTCTCTCTCTCTCTCTCTCTCTCTCTCTCTCTCTCTCTCTCAGTGAGGGCAGTAATTTGACCCCAGCGCATCACTATCCAGACTTCCGGTTTAAAACATACGCTCCCGTGGCGTTCCGCTACTTCAGAGAGCTCTTCGGGATTCGACCTGATGACTATCTGGTAAGACATATCTCGAAAGGTCCATGTTAAAGGATCGCTAATGTACTACAGCTGTGTTGAAGATGGACCCTTATACAAAACCTTAAAGAAAACGTTTCATTGAAGGATCAGTTTGTTTCTAAGTGTTGACATACAGTATGAGTACAGAGCTATACAATGAACGTGGATGGCAAAGCGCAGATCATTTAGTCTTGGAAGAATTTGATGAGAAATGTTTTAGTTCATATCGAGATCTCTGAGTTTTGATTGCAGACTTCGGTAACTTGGCACAGTTTGAGAGGTTGTTGAGATCTCTTCTGAAACTCTAGAGGTCTGGTAAGCTTCATTGTGCTGTTGCTGATCATTTCTAGTTGCATTTCTTGTTTCAAGTTTGGAGTTTTCTAATCGGACATACTTTTAGGGGGCTTGAGGTAAAATGGCATCTGACTCACACTGTGAGTTTGTTGATATGATGTTGATGGGATCGGGCATTTATCGCTGTAGGTTTATGTTTATCTTTATGTATGAGATGTCCGGTAATGTGGGCTTTAATATTCCTGTTCTTCTTGTCTAAACTGACAGGTACAAGTTTGGTCATATTTTTCTATCTGTGTGTTTTTAATCACAAGTCAGTGTGATTCAACTTCATTTTGTGTTTAATAGAGCACAAGAGTCTTGTTCCAGAAGTAAAATTCCCAGTCATTTTTTCCATAGACGAATTACATTATTTAACGATAACTCGAAACGTTTAAAGACAGACCGTCCAAGAGCTCTGAGGTTGTTAGTCAATCATATAAGCTTCAGTCTGTGTAATTACAACTTCATTTGGAAAAAGAAAACGTGTTTAATAGTGGAATACCTGGTGAAGAACTACATTACCCACAATCCTGAAGCGAGATCCACCAATCAGAGATTCCGCTGTTACCATGGAAACTGGGATTGCTACAATTTCTGTCCCTGCTGAAAACAAATCAGCTTAATAAACCAGCCTAAGTTGGTCTGTTGGCGACCAAACTGGTCTCCAATGGTCTGGCTGGTCTGGTTTGCTAGACTAATGGCACTTTTCCACGGCACGTTACGGTTCGACTCGACTCGCATTACTTTTCTGAGCTTGCTTTTCCACTGCTGTTTAGTGCCGCCTTAACGTGGGTGGGATTATAGGCTGATCGTCATAGTTGCGCCGCCTCTACTGCTGTGACATCATCTTAAACGTGACACAAATCAATAAACAATAACACGAGCGCTAGCTGTTAGCTGCTAGCTCATTGTGCTGCATAAAGCAGTTGTTGAATGGTGGTTTTACACAAGTGTAACAGTTAAATTGGTCTGGTTGTTTTAGCAGCTTCCAGTTGCTGGTCAACTAAATAAAGTGAAGCTTTCAAGCGGAATATAGAGTTAAAGTAGCATAACGTACCATCCTCCATCGTGGTGTCCAAAAACGCCGTGTCCGAGTCACATCAGATATGAAGATAGCAAAAATCATTCCATTATACAAGAAAGGGAATAGATGTGATCCTGTCGCCCGGTCTCTATACTTTGTGCGGCTTCAAAGATTTTTAAAAAGTTGTTCATAAACAGATGTATGAATATGTATGCAAACATAGACTAATTTATGATTTGCAGTCAGGTTTTAGGAGGTCTTATTCCACAGGTACTTGTTTACTTTACATTTATGCATTTGGCAGATGCTTTTATCCAAAGCGACTTACAGAGCACTTATTACAGGGACAATCCCCCCCGGAGCAACCTGGAGTTAAGTGTCTTGCTCAAGGACACAATGGTGATGGTCGTGGGGATCGAACAAGCAACCTTCTGATTACCAGTTATGTGCTTTAGCCCACTATGCCACCACCACTCTTTATTTAACAGACTAAATGATGATGGAACATTTTGTGGTATGGTTCTTTTGGATCTTCAAAAAGCCTTTGATACAGTAAACCACTAAATACATTTAGATTAATTAAGTCCCCCAGGGAAGTGTACTAAGTCCTCTTTTGTTTTTGTTATATATAAATGATATGCAAGCTGATTGTGATTGTAACTCGCTTTTATAAGCTGATGATTCTGCACTATTGGTTTCAGATAAGGATGCTTGTAAGGTACAGGACAATTTAGGTGAAAAAGGTAAGAGATTGGCTTTCAGAAAAATTAACTTTTACTACATTTAAGCAAAACGGAATCAATATTATTTGGCTCTAAATATAAATTGCATAGGGCCGCTGAGCTGTGACTGTGTAATTTCACATAGAGCTTCAATCAATTATCTTAGTTGTGTTCTTGATAATAGCTTAAGTGGAGTAAGTATGGCCATGAAAGGTCTAGGCAAGGTTAATGCCAGTGTAACCAGCTGGTAGGTAGCTGTGCATTTGTAAACCTCACTCCCCTGGCCTCAAGAGGTGCTTAAGTGACACTAGGGGCTGTAGCTTCCTCGTTAGTGCGCCCGCCTCCCATGTTGGAGACCCCGGTTCGAATCCCGCCCGGAGTGTGTGGAGGAGGACCGGTTACACCATGGCTCAATTTCTTGTGGTTGATGTTTAAGAGACTAAACATCATCCGACGCATTTTGGGGCCGATCAGGTGCAGGCTGGCCATCGGGAGAACCGAGCGGGCTAGTGGGTCGGCCGCGATAAGCTAATATGTGCCGCCGCGTTGTGCAGAACGGACCACAAAAAGGCACCGCGATATGCAGAAAAGGAAAGCAAACCATACTCATATGTGTTTTGTCTATTTGCAGTATTCACTCTGTAATGAACCATTGATCGAGCTGTCAAACCCCGGCGCCAGTGGCTCCATTTTCTACGTCACTCGTGACGATGAGTTCATCCTCAAAACCGTCATGCACAAAGAGGCTGAATTTCTGCAGAAGCTGCTGCCTGGATACTACATGGTAAGTCATTGTCTCCATAATGAAGAACTGAATTATATTATATTTTTAGCTGGATTTCTAGCTGAGTAAAAGGTTTGAATGACCTTTGAGTACTTTATCCAGCTGATATTGAATGTGTGTTGGCCACTGAGGTGCTCAGTAGGTTGCAATGGGGTTATTCTGTACTTTAAGGAAAGCCTTTTAAGCTTTTATGGATAAAAATGCCCAAGATTTACCCAAATCAGCATTTTAAGCATTTAAAATTTCCACATTTACCTAAATAAACATTTAAAAAATCTCTTACGTTTCCTACATTTTTTGCTCAGTAAATATTAACATTTGAAAACTGCATTACTTTTTAAATGCTAGTTAGGTAAACATGAAAAAACAAAAACAAAACAATTGACAACGTTACACAATTAAGCATTTAAAGCACTTTTATCATTGTCAGCCCAACAACAAAACATGCTAAATGTTTTCCCATATTTACCTTAATAAACAGTTACAAATTGCTTAATTTTGTACATTTATTGTTTAAAGTAAATATCAACATTTGAAAATTGCACTACTTCTAAAATGCTTATTTAGGCAAATCTGTAAAACAAGCATTTAAAGCCCTTTTATCATTTTCAGCCCAACAACAAATTGCTATATTTTCCTATATTTGCCTAAATAAACATTTTAAAATGGCTTAACTTTTTACGTTTATTGTTAAGTAAAAATGTACATTTGAAAATTGCATTACCTTTAAAATGCTTATTTATGCAAATCTGTAAAAATAGACAATTTCTCCTAAAATATGCATTTTTAATATTTACCTTAATACAAAATGTCATATTGCTTCATTTTTTACATTTATTGTTTAGTACAAATTAACATTTGAAAACTGCATTAATTAAAAAAATTATGTGAATTTAAAAAAAGTTGGCAATTTTACCCAAATAAGCATTTAAAGCTCTTTTTTTATTGTCAGATCAACAACAAACATTTCTCAATGTTTCACATTTACCTAAAACAAACATTTTAAGTATCTCAAATCACATTTCTTTTTCAGTCAATTTTATTTGAAAAATGCGTATTCAGGCAAATCTGTAAAAATAGGCAATGTTACCAAAATATGCATTTTAAGGCCTTTTTTTAAGCACAACAAAAATTGCTAAATGTTTCCAGATTTACCTACACAAACATTTTTAAGCATTTCATTTTATACATTTATTGTTTAGTAAAAAATGCACATTTGAAAATTGCACTACGATTCTTTTAAAATGCTTATTTAGAAAATCTGAAAAAAAAAACAAATTTAAGACACATTTTATATAGATATTTTTTTTTTAAATGGGCAATTTTACCCAAATAAGCATTTAAGAAACAAATATTATATAGATTATTATTATTTTTTTAAATGGGCAATTTTCGAAAAAAAAATTGCTCTTTATTTTTATTTGTATTTTTAATTTTTTTAGATTACCTAAATAAACATTTTGAAAATTTATTTAGTAAATATTAACATTTGAAAACTATATTACTTTTAAAATGCTTATATTGGTAATTTAGTTTTTTAATTGTCAATTTTACCAAAATAGGCATTATATGCCCGCATGTTTTTAAACCCGAAAACAAAAATTGCTCTCTATTTTTATTTATTTTTATTTTATTTATTTTTCAGATTTACCTAAATAAACATTTTGAAAATGTCTTTAGTAAATATTGACATTTGAAAACTTTGCTACTTTTAAAATGCTTATTTATTTTGCAATTTTGTTGCTTAATCATACAGTATTTTTAGTATCAATCTTTGTTAATTTTTTTCTTTTAAAGCGATTATGATGTGCTTCATATTCAATTACACTGTATGTTAAAGTCTGATTGTTGAAACTTGCACGATTAAGCAATTAAATAAAGACAATGCTACACAAACGTCTTCATTAAGTGACGTTTATCTCCGCTCTTCTATCTCTTAGAACTTGAATCAGAACCCCCGCACCCTGCTGCCCAAGTTCTTCGGCCTGTACTGCGTTCAATCTGGCGGGAAGAACATTCGCATCGTGGTGATGAATAACGTTCTGCCGCGTGTGGTGCGCATGCATCTTAAGTTTGACCTCAAGGGCTCCACGTGCAAGCGCCAAGCCTCCAAGAAAGAGCGAGAGAAATCCAAGCCCACCTACAAAGACCTGGACTTCATGGAGGACGTCCCAGATGGACTTCTGCTGGATGTGGACACATACAATGCCCTGGTCAAAACGTTACAGAGAGACTGTCTGGTGAGTGCGGGCACACCTTTATGTATGTTTATAGGTAGTTCACAAATGGCTGTGGCAACCTGTTTTTAAACATCAAGATTGTAGGTTAACATGTAAACAGTATGTATAAGGAAAAGTGTACATTTTTAGAAGCTATGCATACTGTACAATAGCATTTATACCAACATCTGTGCATTATCTGACCTATTCTTTAAAGCCGTACGATGTTTGTGCAGGTGTTGGAGAGTTTTAAGATCATGGACTACAGTTTGTTGTTGGGGGTTCATAATGTGGATCAGGCGGAGCGCGAGCAGGAGATGGAGGGGTCTCAGGGCAGCAGTGATGAGAAGAGACCCACCGCTCAGAGAGCACTTTACTCCACCGCCATGGAGTCCATTCAAGGAGGAGTTACCTGTAGGGACTCTATTGATACTGATGACACGTATGTGGAAACTTTTTGCTTCTGTTCAAGTGCTCACTTAATTAAACATCAACACACTGCATACTGAATCTGTGCTAGCATGATGTTTATCGTTCTGTCTTCCTTCTCTGTAGAATGGGAGGAATCCCTGCCGTCAGTGGGAAAGGAGAGCGACTCCTGCTTTTCATCGGCATTATAGACATCCTTCAGTCCTACAGGTAATTCAGAAATAGTATGCTGTTCTATCTCAGTCTGGTCTATGTGTTATGGGTTAGGGTTAGGGTTAAGTTGGGTTAGGTTTAGGGTTAGGTTAGGTTAGGGTTGGGTTAGGGTTAGGGTTGGGTTAGGGAAGGGTTAGGTTAGGGTTAGGATGGGTTAGGGTTGGGTTAGGTTAGGGTAGGGTTAGGGTTGGGTTAAGTTGGGTTAGGTTAGGGTTGGGTTAGGTTAGGGTTGGGTTAGGTTAGGGTTAGGTTAGGGTTAGGATGGGTTAGGGTTGGGTTAGGTTAGGGTTGGGTTAGGGTTGGGTTAAGTTGGGTTAGGTTAGGGTTGGGTTAAGTTGGGTTAGGTTAGGGTTGGGTTAGGTTAGGGTTGGGTTAGGGTAGGGTTAGGTTAGGGTTAGGATGGGTTAGGGTTAGGATGGGTTAGGGTTGGGTTAGGTTAGGTTGGGTTAGGGTTGGGTTAGGGTTAGGTTAGGGTTAGGATGGGTTAGGGTTGGGTTAGGTTAGGTTGGGTTAGGGTTGGGTTAAGTTGGGTTAGGTTAGGGTTGGGTTAAGTTGGGTTAGGTTAGGGTTGGGTTAGGTTAGGGTTGGGTTAGGGTAGGGTTAGGTTAGAGTTAGGATGGGTTAGGGTTAGGATGGGTTAGGGTTGGGTTAGGTAAGGGTTAGGTTAGGTTGGGTTAGGGTTGGGTTAGGGTTAGGTTAGGGTTAGGATGGGTTAGGGTTAGGTTAGGTTGGGTTAGGGTTGGGTTAGGTAAGGGTTAGGTTAGGGTTAGGTTGGGTTAGGGTTGGGTTAGGGTTAGGGTTAGGATGGGTTAGTGTTAGGTTAGGGTTAGGATGGGTTAGGGTTGGGTTAGGTTAGGGTTAGGTAGGGTTAGGTTAGAGTTGGGTAAGTGTTAGGTTAGGGTTAGGTTAGGTAAGGGTTAGGTTATGGCTAAGTTAGGGTTGGGTTAGGGTTAGGTTAGGGTTGGGTTAGGTTAGGGTTAGGTTAGGTTTAGGGTTAGTTAGGGTTAGGGTTGGGTTGGGTTAAGATGGGTTAGGTTAGGGTTAGGTTTAGGTTAGGGTTACGATGGGTTAGGTTGGGTTAGGTTAGGGTTGGGTTAGGGTTAGGTTAGGGTTAGGTAAGGGTAGGTTAGGTAAGGGTTAGGGTTGGGTTAGGCTAGGGTTAGTTTAGGTTAGGTAAGGGTTAGGTTAGGGTAGGGTTAGGTTAGGGTTAGATTATGGTTAGGTTAGGTTAGGTTAGGTTAGGTTATGGTTAGGTTAGGTTAGGGTATGGTTAGGGTTAGTTTTAGGTTAGGGTTAGGTTATGGTTAGGGTTAGGTTAGGTTAGGTTAGGGTTAGTTTAGGTTAGGTAAGGGTTAGGTTAGGGTAGGGTTAGGTTAGGGTTAGATTATGGTTAGGTTAGGTTAGGTTATGGTTAGGTTAGGTTATGGTTAGGTTAGGTTAGGGTATGGTTAGGGTTAGTTTTAGGTTAGGGTTAGGTTATGGTTAGGGTTAGGTTAGGTTATGGTTAGGGTTAGGTTAGGGTTAGTTTAGGTAAGGGTTAGGGTTATTTTAGGGTTAGGTTAGGTTATGGTTAGGTTTGTTTGTTTTGTTTATTAGTTTATTTGACAGGGACAATGTACATTAATTAGCATTACTGCAAATGCACCAGAATTAGCCAAAAGGCTATTTTTCATCCGTTGTCCCTGGACAGATCGTAATATTGTCTACCTTAAAAAGAAAACAGCTTTAAAACATTACAAGGAAAATACAAAATATAAAAACTATAAAACAATATAACTCGTTAAATCCTTTAAATTAATACAGTGTACAAATTCACTATATTTTCAACATTAGGTTAAAATTAAATATAATAATGTTGAACACAGTTACCCAACAGGGACACAGATGACAGTACGATCAGGTAGAGGGAAATTGTAGCCTATATACTTATTAGTGTTGACATGACTGGTGTAATATGAACCAGTTTTTTAGTTGCTTTTTAAACAAAGTGTATGTAGTGAGTTCTCTAATATTCTGTGGATATTAGGGTTAGGGTAGGGTTAGAGTTTGAACCCTATGTGTTATGTGTTATAGGTTAATTGCATGTCATTGGATCATATATTGGTCTATCTGTGATGCCAAGCTTGGACTTAATTTGCATTAGATTCGTTAAATATGCTCTTATGTAACATTTCTGGAAAACCTGCATTAAGTAACACAAATCCAATGCAATGACATCATGACACTCAGCATTTCTCTCGTTGTGTATATCTATCCGTATACATTTCCTGCAGACTCATTAAGAAGTTGGAGCACACGTGGAAGGCTTTGGTACATGACGGGGTGAGTACAGACAGAAACTCATCACTGACCCTGATAAAAACACCATCATGTGAGGCACTTACAATGGAAGTCAATGGGGACAATCCATAAACATTATAATACTCATGGTTTCAAAAGTATAGCCACAAGACGTAAACAAGATATTTAACCCTTTAAGCTCTGAGGTTATTTTGAAAGATTTCTTGTTTCAGTGGCATACCCAAAATTAAAGGCTTATAACAAAAAAACAAAAAGCAAGGAGAGTCGAGTGTTGGGGTCATTTAATTTTTTTTTAATGATATAGATTATGATACGTTTTTAGGCTCCCCGCCTGAGAGACTGCTGGAAAAAACTTTTTTAACTTTTTATTTCTCTTATTTTTCTGATTTGGCATTATATATATCTGGGTGTAAATAAACTGCCTCTGAAAATCATCCCAATTATGTCGACTGTATCTGAGAAACATTTTGTGTAAATTCAACAAAGCAATCAAAAGTTATAACATTACAAAAATATTTATCATAGTGTTCAAAAACGTCCCCAAACAATTAAAACATAATAATTGTACATAAGAACTAATTACACATGCAAACACAACAATGACTAAAGGTTTGCATAGCATGCAGACATGATATTAGTCATGAGATTTCACAGAATGAGTTTCATTCTGTGTCATTTGAGTCATCATCGAGTCTGTGTCATGTATTTGGCGCCATCTCCTGGTGGCCATATGTAACAGTCACCAATCACATGTCTCTCTGCCCAAATATGGATGACTTTTTGCACCGATCTTGACCCAGTTTGATTGGTTTAGCATTCCATGACGCTACATAATTTCCGATGATGTCATCTGATCCAGGAAAGCTGATGTGTTTTCAGCCAGATTGCAAGATGCCAGATATCCAGATGCTGTATTCATATTGTGCACAATGTGCTTAGTGTATTGTTTAGAATAAAATGGGCCCTCAATAAAGTACAAAATGCTTCTTAAAAATCAAATACATGGGGCACTTAATGTGCCTTAATGGAACATTGTATTATTTCTGACCCTGTAATGGATCATAATCCTTCTGCCATCTCAGGGCATAGAGCTGTTTAGCCGTGACCTCGATTTGTAGGCAAACTTGGAAGGCAAATTCGTCATGGAGTAAAATAAGATCTCCGAGGAAAATTACTCATAGATACTTTCACGTTTTGTTCAAGAACATAAATGACACACAGTCATGCCTCAATCCTGCATTTTGAAGCTGTTGCATCTTTTAAAAATGTATGTTGCTAACCCGTCGCTACATAAGGACTACAAAATGCATCCATATCCTAGAGCATGTAGCTCACATGCTGATGGTAGTTGTAGACCTTAATTAGCATTATGATAGAAACATGCATTCATAATAAACACAACAGCTTCAGAGTTAATGTTTGAGGTATGACCGTGTGTACTTCATGTTCTCTTTAAGTAACTTTAACCACAGTCCTTATTTTATGCATGCATCTAAAATACTGCCAAACTAAACACATGGCTCGAAAATGCTAATTGCTAAAATGCTAATTTTAGGACCACAACCTACTTGGCCCACTTAGCCATTATGAAGTAATAAGGAGGAATTAGGATAGATACCAAGTGTTGTTCTGTTTATGACGGTGGAGCACCTGCCGCTCTGCAGATCCTTCTGGTGGAGTGGTCGTGGCGTTGTGGGCTAAAGCACATAACTGGTAATCAGAAGGTTGCTGGTTCGATCCCCACAGCCACCACCATTGTGTCCTTGAGCAAGACACTTAACTCCAGGTTGCTCCGGGGGGATTGTCCCTGTAATAAGTGCTCTGTAAGTCACTTTGGATAAAAGCATCTGTCAAATGCATAAATGTAAATGTTTTAAAGTTGCATGACGTCAATTTTCCCTATTGAATTTCACAATGCATGTGTTTACAGGTCTTATTTTGAACGATTCATGCATGCATATTTTTTTATTTATACATTTTTATAAATCACTAAAATAGGAAATATGTCAGAACACCAAATACGTTACAAGACATTACAATGCGACTTTAACAAGACCCCTGATCATTTCTGGCTGGTCTGAACCGTTTGAACTGGCACATTTCAGCACTGATTGTTTTCTGAGTGTGTCACAATGTAACGCCGCTTTGCACGATTAAGCTATATTGTGTAAATGTAATTGTAAACGTACAGTTGCAATAATATTGCCTGTTTAATTTTAAGGGTCAGAGATTTGTTGACTGTGGAGGTGAATATTGAATGTGGTGGAGATTCAAAGAAACAATGGATAGACTTTGATAAAGATCGAGTGTGTTTGGTTTCGTTGAGCAACTCTTTCCATTCTCAATCTTCTCTTCTCTGCTTTCCTGTCAGTCCTCCTCTCTCTCTGCTCTTCCATTGACTGGCACATTTAGTCAGCTAAAAGCCGTGTTTCCTGTGATGCACAAAGTTTGTCCTCCTCTAGGGGGTGCTTGAGCGCTCATGAATCCTCTACTGATCTCCTCCTTGCCTCTTATCTTCCAGGACACTGTGTCAGTCCACAGGCCGAACTTCTACGCTGACCGATTCTTCAGATTCATGAGCAGTAATGTGTTTAAGAAAAGCACTTGTGAGTATCACTGAGTATTCGCCGTAGTATACTACAGTTATACCTCTTAATCTAATCCAACGTAGATCTGATTCTATACGTCTGTTTTCTCCAGCACTCAAAGCTTCTCCTGCGAAGAAGGGGCGTGTGGCCCTCAACGTGCCCAAATTCAGTGGCCCCGGGGCGGCCTGGTCCGCCTGTCAGCTCCCGTCAGAGAGAGACGAGAATATCTACGATCTGAGAGCAGCTCGCAGTTTCCCCGCGCTCGAGAACGATGGTAGCGTCTCTAGTGATCACTAGGGGAATACATTTATTTTTAATGATAATTTAAAGACACGTTTCTTCATTCTTGTTTGGTTATTTGCACTCCCAGGCCAGCAGTCTTGCACTCCGCCATCGTTTGAGGAAGCGACTACAGCGTCTGTGGCCACGACTCTGTCCTCAAACACATCTATATCGATCCCCGAACGCTCCCCATCAGACACCACAGAGCACCCGCGCTACAGGTGCTCACGATTCACACCATTAACCAGTGAATGAAATGAAAATACAAGGTCATTATCTTTCATTTACTTCAAAAACTGTTCTTTTGACTCCACAGGAGGCAAACTCTGTCATTCAGAGAAGCTGAGAGCAGGTAGGCATTATTTACAATGTTATGATTGTATTTTTGTGTCATACTGTTTGTCTTAGAAACTATTAAAATGTGGAGAAATGACGTGCTCCTATAAATGCTGTTCACTGGTCACTGGCCAGTCCATGAGAGCTTCCTAAATTAAGAATGTTTTGTTGTTCTTGGACACTGCAGAATCAGTAGGACCGAACTAACAAAAATGGAATTGTATCATTGTAATACCATGTTTTGGGCATAATACTGCAGTTATACCATGTTTTTTGGCGCTAGTACTGTGGTAATACCATGTTTTGGGCATAATACTGCAGTTATACCGTGTTTTTTGAAGCTAGTACTGTGGTAATACCATGTTTTGGACATAATACTACAGTTATACCGTGTTTTTTGAAGCTAGTACTGTGGTGATACCATGTTTTGGACATAATACTACAGTTATGCCGTGTTTTTTGAAGCTAGTACTGTGGTGATACCATGTTTTGGACATAATACTGCAGTTATACCGTGTTTTTTGAAGCTAGTACTGTGGTGATACCATGTTTTGGGCATAATACTGCAGTTATGCCGTGTTTTTTGGAGCTAGTACTGTGGTGATACCATGTTTTGGGCATAATACTACAGTTATGCCGTGTTTTTTGGAGCTAGTACTGTGGTGATACCATGTTTTGGGCATAATACTGCAGTTATGCCGTGTTTTTTGAAGCTAGTACTGTGGTGATACCATGTTTTGGGCATAATACTGCAGTTATGCCGTGTTTTTTGGAGCTAGTACTGTGGTGATACCATGTTTTGGGCATAATACTGCAGTTATACCGTGTTTTTTGGAGCTAGTACTGTGGTGATACCATGTTTTGGCCATAATACTGCAGTTATACCGTGTTTTTTGGAGCTAGTACTGTGGTGATACCATGTTTTGGGCATAATACTGCAGTTATACCGTGTTTTTTGGAGCTAGTACTGTGGTGATACCATGTTTTGGGCATAATACTGCAGTTATACCGTGTTTTTTGGAGCTAGTACTGTGGTGATACCATGTTTTGGGCAAAATACTGCAGTTATGCCGTGTTTTTTGGAGCTAGTACTGTGGTGATACCATGTTTTGGGCGTAATACTGCAGTTATGCCGTGTTTTTTGGAGCTAGTACTGTGGTGATACCATGTTTTGGGCATAATACTACAGTTATGCCGTGTTTTTTGGAGCTAGTACGGTGGTGATACCATGTTTTGGGCATAATACTGCAGTTATGCCGTGTTTTTTGGAGCTAGTACGGTGGTGATACCATGTTTTGGGCATAATACTGCAGTTATACCGTGTTTTTTGGAGCTAGTACTGTGGTGTTACCATGTTTTGGACGTAATACTGCAGTTATGCCGTGTTTTTTGGAGCTAGTACTGTGGTGATACCATGTTTTGGACGTAATACTGCAGTTATGCCGTGTTTTTTTGAGCTAGTACTGTGGTGATACCATGTTTTGGGCGTAATACTGCAGTTATACCGTGTTTTTTGGAGCTAGTACGGTGGTGATACCATGTTTTGGACGTAATACTGCAGTTATACCGTGTTTTTTGGAGCTAGTACTGTGGTGATACCATGTTTTGGACGTAATACTGCAGTTATACCGTGTTTTTGGAGCTAGTACTGTGGTGATACCATGTTTTGGACATAATACTGCAGTTATACCGTGTTTTTTGAGCTAGTACTGTGGTGATACCATGTTTTGGACGTAATACTGCAGTTATACCGTGTTTTTTGGAGCTAGTACTGTGGTGATACCATGTTTTGGACGTAATACTGCAGTTATACCGTGTTTTTTGGAGCTAGTACTGTGGTGATACCATGTTTTGGACGTAATACTACAGTTATACCGTGTTTTTTGGAGCTAGTACGGTGGTGATACCATGTTTTGGGCGTAATACTACAGTTATACCGTGTTTTTTGGAGCTAGTACTGTGGTGATACCATGTTTTGGGCGTAATACTACAGTTATACCGTGTTTTTTGGTGCTAGTACTGTGGTGATACCATGTTTTGAGCGTAATACTACAGTTATACCGTGTTTTTTGGAGCTAGTACTGTGGTGATACCATGTTTTGGGCGTAATACTACAGTTATACCGTGTTTTTTGGAGCTAGTACTGTGGTGATACCATGTTTTGGGCATAATACTGCAGTTATACCATGTTTTTTGGTGCTAGTACTGTGGTAATACCATGTTTTGGCCATAATACTAAAGTTATACCGTGTTTTTTTGGAGCTAGTACTGTGGTGATACCATGCCATGGTATCACCCCAGGACATGTGTAAGGGTGTAATCTCAGCAGGGAATGGTTTTTGACGATTATGTAAAGAAGTCTTTGATTGAATGATTGAAACGAATGGAAAAATCGGTTAGTGGGGCATCAGCTTAAATTCCACCCGTTGATAGACCGAGTGCACCAACTCACCTTCTTGTTTTCAAGCGATTATCTAAATGAGGCCATAGGATAAATCGGTTAGTGGGCCGCTAGCTTAATCTGCTTGTTTATGTGTTGTTCAGGACACAGGAAGTGGTGGATGTACACGAGGAAGACCAGCAGACGATCACTGTACAGGTGGAGGTGAAGAGAGAAGAGGAGGAAGACGAGAGAGCAGAAGAAGAGAGAAATGAACCAGAAATCTCTATGACTCGCACTCCAGAGAACAAGTACATGTACATTATAATAATAATAATAATACGTATGAATCATATATCGGCACCCGGTTTCTGATCATATCAATACACTCTCTCAACACAAACATCTTTAAAAAAAGGTGTTTTTTATTAATTATTTTAATAAGATATATTGTCTTAAAACAAGTCTCATTATCTTTATAGAGGATTATATATATTTGCGAGGGAATATTGTTATACCGGATACCCGGATCGGTATCAGCTCCGATACTGAAGCTTTTATACGGATCGGGTAACGGTCCGACGAGACCGATCCAAATCCGATACTGTGTGCTGGTCTTGTTCGTTACTGTCAAGCTCAAAAAATGTCATAAAAGAACCATAAAAACACCATTAATGTAGTTCATACGACTCGTGCATTTAAATCAAAGCCGTGAATCACAAAAATGCACGTGCAGCTCCAGCACGTCACTGAATGCGCTTGCATGGTTTCACTGTTTGCAAGTTTATTTACACAGTTTTTATTGCTGAGTTTGTTGTTACATTTGGTAACTTCTTATTTTGTGAAGTCTGAAGTTAATTTTCTACTCCGATTTACCCGTTTATGATAAAAACAAGTGTTGAGGTCTTTGTGCGCAGGTCTGCATCATGATATCATCACTGAGATATGAGCATGCATTACGTTTCTCTGTGACTAATTAAGTCTCCGAGAAGGATAAAGGCTGATGGCAGACGGTGGTGCGACGAGAGAGAGATGAAAAACAAACCTACTCGCCGGTTCTCCGATACACCGTCGCATGGTCCTCGATCTCTTATCCACCCTCTCAGGCGGACGACAGCCGCTTCTCCCCGGGCGGACTGGAGTCAGACTCACGACCCCCAGCGGTCAGAACGCCCCTCCGCGTTCTCGGCGACTCGTGGGGACACTCCTCCGCTCCTGGCAGCGGCCCTACCGCTCCAGGCGGTCGGGGAACACTTCCCTCCTCCCCTCGCGGACGGTGGTCTTCCTTCGACCCCTCCGTGTTTCTGGGGGATGGCAGGGCTCTCCTCCGCCCCTGGCAGCGGCTCCATCGCTCCAGGCGGTCGGGGAGTCCGGTCCCCACTCGCCTCGTGGACGGCGGCCGTTCACCGCGTCCGGGTGGTCGGTCTACTCCATCCCCCGGTGGGTGGCAGCGGCGCTCCCCAGGGTGGACAGCAGTGTCGAGGACTCCGCGACTGGCATCCCTCCTTCTTCCCGGGCTTCGGCACCAGTGTAAAGGAGTTCAATGGGAAGGAGGAGGCGAGAACCGACTTGATAATATAAATAATAGTTTAATATAAAACTGAAACAAAAGACAACAACACACACATGACGGACATGCCCGTAAACGATCTCTCTCTCCTCGCACCACCGTCTGCCATCGGCCTTTATCCGTCTCGGAGGCTTAATTAGCCTGATAAAGGACCGGCTGTGTATAATCACAACGCTTACATTTCGTGTGATTTTAAGAATCGATATCGGGATTGTTTAAATGAAGATCTAATTTGATCATAAGATCCCAATGCTACTTTTTACGTTCTGACTTAAAATTGCATTTTGTACATTCCCAACAAGAAGTCCTTTTGACTGTTTTTGCGCTCTATTTATAGGGTGTCACAGGAGGCTGAAGTTCCTGCTCAAGCGTGCGAGACTGTATTTATTGATGACGTTGTCCTAGAATCACCTGCCATACCATCAGCAGCAGTTACCCAGGAAACTGTCTCCCAGGCAACGCTTCCCGATGACACAATCACCCAGCCAACAGTTCCACATGAATCAGCTTCTCTGACCGATGCAGGGACCCTCAAAACAGCACCTGAACCTTTGGAGCAGACCCCGGTACCGTCCTGTTCCAGTCCAAACACGCAGCGTCCTGACCCGGACACACAGATGTCAGAGTCACAGAGCCGAACTTCGCTAGAGGAAGAGATCGGACCGGCTACTGACATCTACTTTGTAAGTCTTGTAAGAGTGTGTGTGTGATGGTTTTTTAAAGGAATGTGGTTTTCAGCAGAGAGAGTCACATGATTTGCTTCTGGATGGGGATTTTTGGGGGTCCTGGGTAGCTCAGTGGTAAAAGACACTAGTTCGCTAGTTCACTAGTTCAAATCCAGGGTGTGCTGAGTGACTCCAGCGAAGTCTCCTAAGCAACCAAATTGGCCCGGTTGCTAGGGAGGGTCGAGTCACATGGGGTAACCTCCTCGTGGTCGCTATAATGTGGTTCGTTACTGGTGGGGTGCGTGGTAAGTTGTGCGTGGATGCCGCGGTGGATGGCGTCGCCGTGGCAACGCGCCCAACAAGCCACGTGATGCGCGGGTTGACGGTCTCAGACGCAGAGGCAGCTGGGATTCGTCCTCCGCCACACGGATTGCACATTGCAAGCACATTGGGAATTGGGCATGCCAAAATTGGGAGATTTTTTTTATAATTTTTTTTATATATCTATAAAAAAAACAAAAAAAAAGAAATGCAGATGCATTTTTTATTTTAATGTGGAATAATGTGACTGATGCACATTTGCCTTTTTGTTCATGTGTAGATGAATTTATGGATTTACAGGCGTTTGTTACATTGTATCAATGTGATCCGATGACATAACGTGCATTTGTTTGTTTAAACGAATCACGTTTTGCACGTCTGTGGCCCCCTCTGATTATTTGCGTTTGGCACCCAAGTTTTGTTTTATAGTTTAAAAAAATATATATTATATATGCAATCTATACGTTTTTGAAGTTGAGAATGGCAAATGACGTAACGTACGGTGTGGACTTCGTTTGTTGAAATCGTTTGTTTGTTCATTTGTTTGTTATGTTAGCAGCTCTCGTGTGTTTATTTGGATATGGAAACAAACTTTGTTTTATTGTTATTATTAGGGCTGTCGATTTAACGCGTTCATTCAGTGCGATTAATAAAATATTTACGCAATTAATCGCAATGCTCCCGGACCGTAATATGGAAGATTCCTGAGAAATGCAAGCTTGTAGTACCACCTGTTTACTCCAGGGGGCAGTAAGTGAAACTTCAGCTGTGTGAGCAACACACAGTTTATACAGTGAAGAAACACTTCAGCAGCAACAACACAGACATGTGTTACATTCTTGCATTCAAAACACTTGATGGAGCGCAAATCCAAACTAAGAGATCTCAAGATGTGTTTAAAGTATTAAACTATATTTAACTTGACACACTTTAATTATCTGAATATTTTTTTATTTGATTTAAATGTGATTAATCGCGATTAATTAATCGGGACACCATGTAATTAATTCGATTAAAAGGTTTAATCGATTGACAGCCCTAGTTTTTATATTTTATATGCATTCTGAACGTTTTTCAAACACAGAAGAGTTGCGATAAACGACGTTGCAGATGTTATAAAATGATCAAATGTTGGATGCACTGTAAGTTGCTTTGGATAAAAGATAAAAATGCATATATGCATAAATGTAATGACTTTGTTGAGCAGATGGATGAATTCAATTAAATGCATGATTAATATTCACTTAGATTAGTATTTGTTCTTTTGTTGTTATTATTATTATTATTACTGTTTTAATAGTTCTTATGATAATATTTAATAATAAGTGTAATAATAATGCAGCAAAGGAATACAAATCCATAGATATGTTTGAAATATAAAGGTTTTGCATGTGCAGAAATAAATGACACATTACAGATGTCTTTTGTCATGCATTTGCAAAGGAAATGATCATTTCCGACATATATATACATATTCATAACCGTCCATTGATAATGCGGATGAAAACTGTATGTTTATTACGCGACACAACCGAGACGCTTCAAATGCATCCGTCAGATGCAGGTGTACATTGAAAATTCAAACATTATTTGGAATAACACGCACTGATGAAATATGCACAATAAGACCCGGAAAGTGGATAGTTCATTTTGTTTCCATGTTGACTTTAAAGCTGTAGTCACTCACATTCGTCCGCATCATCTCATCATTTATTTCCTGTGTGTGTCTCTCTCTTCCTGTCCATCTTTTGATTTCCTTTCAATCCATTTTCCATTCCTCATTTCCCATTTTTCCCCCCTAAACAACATCACCATGTTTTTCCATTCACTTCCTGTCTGTATGTGTGTCAGTATGCTGAAGGCAGATATTGGGTTTACTCTCCCGTCCTACAGCGGAGAAAGTTCAGTTCCAGCAGCATTGTAAGTGAACAGATCAGACTTGGATGGATGGATGGATAGATGGATGAATGGATGGATGGAAAGATGGATGGATGGATGTATGGATGGTTGGATATATGGATGGTTAGACAGATGGATGGTTAGATTGATGGATAGATAGCTGGTTGGATGGATGGATGAATGGATGGATGGATAGATGGATAGTTGGAGGAATGATAGATGGATGGATGGATGGATAGATGATAGATGGATGGATGATAGATGGATAGTTGGGTGGATGGATAGATGGTGGTTAGATGGATAGTTGGAGGAATGATAGATGGATGGATGGATGGATGGATGGATGGATAGATGATAGATGGATGGATGATAGATGGATAGTTGGATGGATGATAGATGGATGGTTAGATGGATAGTTGGAGGAATGATAGATGGATGGATGATAGATGGATAGTTGGATGGATGATAGATGGATGGTTAGATGGATAGTTGGAGGAATGATAGATGGATGGATGATAGATGGATAGTTGGATGGATGGATGGATGGATGGATGGATGGATGATAGATGGATGGATGGATAGATAGATAGATGGATAGATGGATGGATGATAGATGGATGGATGGATAGATAGATAGATGGATAGATGGATGGATGGATAGATGGATGGTTAGATGGATAGTTGGATGAATGGATGGATGGATGGAAAGATGGATAGATAGATGTATCATTGGATATATGGATGGATGGATGGATGTTTAGACGGATGGTTAGATAGATAGATAGATAGATAGATAGATAGCTGGTTGGATGGATGGATAGTTGGATGGATGGATGGATGGATGGATGGATGGATGGATGGTTAGATGGATGGTTAGATGGATAGTTGGAGGAATGATAGATGGATGGATAGATGATGGATGGATGGATGATAGATGGATGGATGGATGATAGATGGATGGTTAGATGGATAGTTGGAGGAATGGATGGATGGATAGATGATAGATGGATGGATGGATGGATGGATGGATGGATGGATGGATAGATGATGGATGGATGGATAGATAGATGGATAGTTGGATGGATGGATAGATGGATGGATAGATGATAGATTGATGGATAGATTGATGGATGGATAGATTGATGGATAGATGATAGATAGTTGGATGGTTGGATGAATGGATGGATAGATGATAGATAGTTGGATGGTTGGATGAATGGATGGATAGATGATAGATAGATGGATGGATGGATAGATTGATGGATAGATTGATGGATGGATTGATGATAGATTGATGGATGGATGGATGGTTAGATGGATAGTTGGAGGAATGGATAGATAGATTGATGGATAGTTGGATGGATAGATTGATGGATGGATAGATTGATGGATAGATGATAGATAGTTGGATGGATGGATGAATGGATGGATAGATGATAGATAGATTGATGGATGGATTGATGGATAGATTGATGGATAGATTGATGGATGGATGGATGGTTAGATGGATAGTTGGAGGAATGGATAGATAGATTGATGGATAGTTGGATGGATAGATTGATGGATAGATGATAGATAGTTGGATGGATGGATAGACAGACAGACAGAAGAGTAAAAGTAAAAAGTCTGGATGCATTACGGTAATGAGAATTGGGTGGTTAAATATGTCCTGAAAATAATTTCACAAATCAAATCTTATCTAGTCATGGTTTTCTTCATGCAAAATATAATTTCATATATATATAAAACATGAACTTACACTAAACAATTATATTTACTTTCTGTAAATTAGCATGAATCAAGATTAATAAATGCTATGGTGAGTTGTGTGTGGATGCCGCGGAGAATAGCGTGAAGCCTCCACACGCGCTACGTCTCCGCGGTAACGCGCTCAACAAGCCACATGATGTGGTCTCGGACTCGGAGGCAACTGAGATTTATCCTCCGCCACCCGGATTGAGGCGAGTCACTACGCCACTATGAGGACTTGGAGCGCATTGGGAATTGGGCGTTCCAAATTGGGGACAAAAGGAAAAGTAAATAAATAAATAAGATTAATAAATGGTGTTAAAACATTGTTCATTTTTAGTTCATGATACTTAATCAATTCACTAATGTTAACAAATAGAACGTTATTGTAAAGGGTTGCCAAAATCTTTATTTTTAACCGTTCTGGGTTTGGCAATAAAACGGATGCACATTTGAGCCGTGCCGCAGATTTCACTGTTTTATGTCTTTTATTCTTTCCACTAAATGTTAAATGTCTTTTCAAATCATCTCATGCATTGTTCTTTCTGTCTGTCTGTGTGTCTATCTGTTTCTGTTCCATGCTGTCTGTCCTGCTCTGCCCTGTCGCTCTCTCTGTGGTATGTATGTCTGCCTGTGCGTGTCTCTGGCGCCCTCTGCTGTTGTGGTGGTGGTATAACAGCAGCCTCCAGAGGAGAGGAGTTGGGTGTATTCATCCCTGCATTATGGCTCAGAGCCTCATCTCATGTCCGATGGTGAAATTGAGACAGTAAGTGTTGGGTTTGAACCAATGACTAGCTGAGTCAGGTCACTTTCAGCCTCTGTGCAGCTCTCGCTGTTTTCAGTCACCATGTATTTCGATGGATCATCTTACACACTCTTACACCAGAGCTTGTTCTGTGTGTGTACAGTCAAACAAGTCAAACATAAAAATATGTTTCGAAATAGTATGCTAATTGTGCCTGTGCTTTAATGGTATTTTCATTCGTACATGCTTTTTGGACAAATACGTCCCACAAGTCATTTAATATTTTGCTTTCCAGGCCTCGAAAAGTAATTTATATAACAATTATATTTGTAATGCTGTAACATTTGATTGCTTTGTCATATCAACACAAACACATTTTTCAAGCTTCAGTTGACATGATTGGGAACAAAACAAAAATTGTCTGTCTGTCTATCATCTGTCTATCTATCTGTCTGTCTATCATCTCTCTCTCTGTCTGTTTATCATCTGTCTGTCTATCTGTCTGTCTAACCATCCATCTGTCTGTCTGTCTATCTATCTATCTATCCATCTATCTGTCTGTCCGTCTGTCTATAAATATTGTATGTACACACTGGCGGTCAAAATTTGGAATAATGTACAGATTTTGATGTTTCAGAAGTAAATTGGTACTTTAATTCACCAAAAAACAGCACCAATGTGATGGTGGTGGTGTAGTGGTCTAAGCACAAAACTGGTAATCTGGTAATCAGAAGGTCACTGGTTCGACTCCCACAGCCGCCACCATTGTGTCCTTGAGCAAGGCACTTAACTCCAGGTTGCTCCGGGGGGATTGTCCCTGTAATAAGGGCTCTTTAAGTCGCTTTGGATAAAAGCGTCTGCCAAATGCATAAATGTAAACGTAAATGTAAATATCACTATTTGAAAAAATATTTTTTTTTACTATATCTAGACAGCAGCATCACTCCAAAACCTTATCCTTGAGTAATCATGATAAATTGATAATTTGGTACTAGAAAATCACTTGCCACTATATCAAACACAGTTGAAATATATTTGGTTTATTAAATGATGCTTAACATTGCCTTTGTGTTTGTTTTTGAGTTGCCACAGTATGCAATAGACTGGCATGTCTTAAGGTCAATATTAACTTTCTCTAGAAACTCATCAGTCAATCATTGTTTTGAGGAAACAATGGCCAAAAAACTGAAGATTTCATCCAAAGGTGTAACTACAGTCTTCAAAGACAAAGCACAACTGGCTCTAACAAGGACAGAAAGAGATGTGGAAGACCAGATGTGCAACTAAACAAGAGGATAAGTACATCAGAGTCTCTAGATTGAGAAATAGACGCCTCACATGTCCTCCGCTGACAGCTTCATTGAATTCTACCCGCTAAACACCAGTTTCATGTACAACAGTAAAGAGAAGACTCAGGAGGACTTATGGGAAGAATTGCAAAAAAAGACACTTTTGAAACAGAAAAACAAAAAGAAAAGGTTCGAGTGGACAAAGAAACACAGACATTGGACAACAGATAATTGGAAAAGAGTGTTACGGATCTGAACCCCATTGAGCTTTTGTGGGATCAGCTAGACTGTAAGGTGCGTGAGAAGTGCCCGACAAGACAGACACATCTATGGCAAGTGCTACAGGAAGTGTGGGCTGAAAGGTCAAGTGCTACAGGAAGTGTGGGGTTAAAGGTCACCTGAGTATCTGGATAAACTGACCGCTAGAATAACAAGGATCTGCAAAGCTGTCATTGCTGCACATGGAGGATATTTTGATGAGAACTCTTTGAAGTAGTTTAAGAAGATCTGAGAAACAATGTCCAATTGTAATAGTAATTTTTCACATTATTAATGTCCTGACTATAAATGTTGATCAGTTGAATGCAACTTTAGTTTTTTGAATAAACGTATCAATTTCTTTCCATAAGAGCAAAATCTGTACATTATTCCAAACTATGATCGCCAATGTGTGTGTGTATATGTGTATATATATATCAGATGTCAGAAGTTTACATACAACTTAGCCAAATAAGTTTTTCACAAACTTAAACTCCATTTTTCACAATTCCTGACATTTAATGGTAGAAAACATTCCCTGTCTTGGGTCAGTTTGGATCTCTACTTTATTTTAAGAGTGTGAAATGTCAGAATAATAGTAGAGAGAATTATTTATTTCATCTTTTATTTCTTTCATCACATTCCCAGTGGGTCAGAAGTTTACATACACTTTGTTAATATTTGGCATCATTGCCTTTAAATTGTTTAACTTGGGTCAATCATTTTGGGGATCCTTCCACAAGCTTCTCACAATAAGTTGCTGGAATATTGTCCCATTCCTCCAGACAGAACTGGTGCAAATGAGTCCGGTTTGTTGGCCTCCTTGCTCGCACACGCTTTTTCAGTTCTATCAGGAAGACTCGCAGACTTGAGTGAAGTCATAAGATGACATTTATTTGATGAATATAAAACAGAAAGGTAATGTCTCTCTTTGGCGTAGGCCCCGTCTGGTGGTCCGAAGAAGTTGTACTCGGAACCGTCATATCCTGCCGGAGATAGGAGGCAGGGGCGAGGAGCCTACCCCCGTGCAGGATGGGACTCTGTGGTGGTGGTGGGGTGTAGATTGTGAGCAGACTTATAAAGCAATGGCTTACATGTGATTGGCTAGGAATTACCCAGCAATGATGTACAGCTGCTAGTCTCCCCACTAGAACTACCCTGCACTTACATTTCAGATTGAGGTCAGTGGTTTGTGATGGCCACTCTAATATCTTGACTTGTTGTCCTTAAGCCATATTGACAAAACTTTGGAGGTGTGCTTGGGGTCATTGTCCATTTGGAAGACCCATTTGAGGCCGAGCTTTAACTTCCTGTCTGATGTCTTGAGATTTTGCTTCAATAAATCCACATAATTTCCTTCCTCATGATGCCATCATCTATTTTGGGAAGTGCACCAGTCCCTCCTGCAGCACCCCCACAACATGATGCTGCCACCCCCATGCTTCACGGTTGGGATGGTGTTCTTCGGCTTGCAAGCCTCACCCTATTTCATCCAAACATATCGATGGTCATTATGGCCAAACCGTTCAATTCTTGTTTCATCAGACCAGAGGACATTTCTCCAGAAAAGTAAGATCTTTGTCCCCATGTGCACTTGCAAACTGTAGTCTGGCTTTTTTATGGTGGTTTTGGAGCAGCGGCTTCTTCCTTGCTGAGCACCTTTCAGGTGATGTTGATATAGGACTCATTTTGCTGTGGATCTAGATACTCGTCCACCTGTTTCCTCCAGCATCTTCACAAGGTCCTTTGCTGTTGTTCTGGGATTGATTTGCACTTTTCACACAAACTACATTCATCTCTAGGAGACCGAATGCGTCTCTTTCCTGAGCGGTATGATGACTGTGTGGTCACATGGTGTTTATAGTTGCATACTATTGTTTGTACAGATGAATGCGGCACCTTCAGGTGTTTGGAAATGGCTCTCAAGGATGAACCAGACTTGGGGAGGTCCACAATTATTTTTCTGAGGTCTTGGCTGATTTCTTTTGATTTTCCCATGATGTCAAGCAAAGAGGCACTGAGTTTGAAGGTCTTAAAATACCTCCACAGGTACACCTCCAGTTCAGTACACCTCCTATCAGAAGCTAATTGTCTAAAGCCTTGACAACATTTTCTGGAATTTTCTAAGCTGCTTAAAGGCACAGTTAACTTGGAATTGAAAGACCCCTGGAATTGTGATATAGTCAATTAAAAGTGAAACAATCGGTCTGTAAACAATTGTTGGAAAAATTACTCGAGTCATGCACAAAGTAGATGTCCCAAACGACTTGCGAAAAATATCGTTTGCTAATATGAAATCTGTTGAGTGGTTAAAAAATGAGTTTTAATGACTTCAGCCTAAGTGTATGTAAACTTCTGACTTCATCCGTATTAATGTAATGTATATTTATATATTATTAGCCAATTTTTGTATTGCACAATCAATGCTTTACTCATCTGCGACAATAATATAATGCATTATGCTCTGAAATATTTAAATGGCTAGAAATTGCTCTTGTGTAGAGTAAAAGAGTAAAAATCACAAGCAAAGAGTTTATTTAAATGAATCAGTCAAATCAATTGACCTAAATGAGTCATTAGCAAATCAATCTGAATCAAAATGATTTATTTAAAATCCATCAATTACCAGAAAAGCTTGGGAACCCTGAATAATGAATGAATGTAGCTAGATGCTAATGCTTACATGCAAATGCACACAGAACATGACAGTCGAGTATGTGGTATCAATGCAAATCTTTATGATATTTAGGAATGTTCCAATACTGGTGTCTTATTACATACTAAAAGGTATACACAGTACTTAAGTGTGCACATGGTAGAACTACTGTATGTCATTAACTTTCACACGCTTTCTCTCCATTTTCTCTCTCTCTACAGTAAACTGGATGGACAGTAGATGTTTGCTTTAGGGGATGGCGCTCGTGTAGGGTCATCTCCTCTGGGACTGAAGCGGTTGTGCTGGTGACCAGATTCCTTTTCTATCCAGTTCGCGCTCACTTCCCCTTAAATCAACGTTTTCCCTCTGAAAATCCAGTATGTGTTTAGTTATAAGAACAGTTAAACGCGAAGACAATTTATCATTAGGACGTGCATGTGTGACTTCCTGAAATACATCGCAACATTTTGCATCATACATGCTGAGGCTGCCGTCCACTCGCAATGTGGACGACCCATAATGCACTGCAACCAGACTGACGAACATTCTTCAATCATTCTGTAATAACAATGTGTCCATTCCTCATAGCAAATCAACTGTTCCCGAGCTGTTTTGTCATTATGCAGATATTACTTTTTTCCTGCAAGTCATATGTGATTTTGCATGCAAATACATTTCACATTTTTATTTTGTGTACGTCAGAGATCTTTGAAATGGAATAGAGTTTGTGCAATTAAATTACGCTGTAAAAATGTCAACGTCTGAGCCTGAAACCGGTACTTCAGAAGATCCAAAACATATTGCCTGGGTCTCAACCCTGTCATCTTCAAGTAGGGATGTGCAAAACTTCTCATCTATTTGGTCTTAAGGAAGCTCTGTATATTCAGGCTTTTTAAGGCTCAACAGGTACAATCAAATGTGTGTGTTAAGGGGCGTTCACAAAGCCGGAACAGAACGGAGGAGATTTAAGGTGCGTGTTTTAAAGTTTCAAAACTGTGAGACACTGATTAAACAGCAAGACACAATCCATTTGCCCGTGTACACAGACCAGCAATTAAAAACATATTTGCAGTCCGACAGTAATTGTCTTAAATATTGGATTTGTTACAAAAGCGCTGCTCCAGTGGCTATAGCAGTGGTGCTTTAAAAGCGATACATTTAGTAGTTTTAGCATGCTGACTGTCCAACAATTACTGTTAAGTCAGGGGTATACGTTGTTTTTCTGCGTGCTGTTGCATCTTGTGTGCGGACTTGTAGCCCATACTGAGTGTTCGACGCATATGCGCCAACATCTACTTTTAAGCACCACTGCTAACTAAAAGAAAAAGTCTTAATAAAGGCATTAGTCGACACTACTGATTTACAGAGCCCCTTAGAGGACAGGGCATGATTTATTTATTTATTTTTAATAGTTTTGCATTCCCTCGCAAAACAATTACCATGGAAATCTATGGTAATAAAAATCATAGTTTTGAGGTTATTGAGGTTTTACTAGAAACATTTGTAAAAAGCAATTGCGCTGTACACATTATTGCAATCAGTAAAACGTCAAACTTATCAAATGGCCATGTGTCATATGTTGTTGAAAAGCTACAGAATACACAATAAAACCAGCAGACAATATATAGCGAGTAATAGCTAAGTATATGTCTTTGACAGTTATGTTGGTGTTGCTTATATGCCTCATTTTCACTTATAAATTCACGAAAATAAACGGAACACAAAGCATTAATTAGAGGGGCGAATATCTTTTCAATTGAGCCACACACAAGATAATCAGATGTATAGATCATTAGATAATCCACATGAAGCACAATGTTACATATGACCACCAGGAGATGGCGCCAAATACACGACACAGACTCAATGATGACTCAAATGACACAGAATGAAACTCATTCTGTGAAATCTCATGACTAAAATCATGTCTGCATGCTATACAAACCTTTAGTCATTGTTGTGTTTGCATGTGTAATTAGTTCTTATGTACAATTATTATCTTTTATTTGTTTAGAGATGCTTTTGGCAACATGGCGGCATGTTGATAATTATGTTTATAATGCTATAACTTTTGATTGCTTTGTCGTATCGACGCAAAATCTTTCCAGATACAGTTGCCATGATTGGGAACAAAACTATGGCTACTATAGTTTGCGATATTTACTATAGTAAAACCATAGTTAAACTATGGTATTTGTATAGTAAAACCATAATAACTACAAAATTATAATAATAACAACCATAGTTTTCATTTTCCTGTATTATCACTGGTTTTACTATGATATTACGGTTAAAATATGGTTACTGTAGTAAAACCATTATAACTAATTTCAGTTTCAGATACAAATATCCATCCCTGTCCTCTCAGGGGCTCCGTACTTATTGACTAGTCAGCTATAAGACAACTAGTTGACCATTTTGACCCATCCCTACCTGAGGTCACTGTTAGAGTAAAAGCGGGTTCAGGATTCTAGATCACATGGTGACCGCACCAAAAAAAATAGGCTGGAATTCATGTATGAATGAGTGAATCTTCTAGCCGTCATTTAATAATCTGTCTGTAAATATATTTCACTGCATTTCATTCATAAGTAAGATTAATTTAAATATAGCTCATGGTCTATAACATTGTTTTGGATCATATTCATCTGTGCAAACATACTGAATTCCCTCTTACGGGTCATTGCTGTATAAAACATAATTTTCAGTAGTGTTTTAATTTACAGTTTCACTTAATCCGGCAGCTGTGACTTCTATGCAGTGATTGTGTGTTTTTGTGATGGAGAGAAGGCAATAGTGTGTCATACATGTACGTTTCTGATCACACATGTTTGTGTATGAGTACTAAATGCTCTAGTGTGAGGTTTATTCAACAGTGAAGAGTGGCACACTGATGCTGGTACATTCGCCCCCCAAAAATGTTCAAACACTTAAAAGTCACTTATAAATGTCTGAAAGTCATTGCATTCGTTACAGTGGTGTAACTGTGATATTGTGGGCCCCAGTGCAAAATACTCGATGGGCCTACAAGAATGAACTTAAAATATATTACATTATAATTGATAATAGGTTTGATCCTCTCAAGGCACCTTTTTAGAAATTAAGAAATGTCTTTCTTAAACTATTAAAAGGGAGTACCACAAATGAGTTGTGCTATTTATTCTCAAAGGCGGCATTTAACTGAGTACCGTAATGACATCAGATGCACCACGCTGACTTGGGAAGATTTCCCAAGAATCCCTACAATGTTGAACAAAAAAATGCAGAGTATCGTTGGAAGTATCGCTTAAAATGAGTAAGTTCTAATTAGTGTTAGTGTAAGATGTTATCTTAATAATAAACTATCATTTTATGATCACCAAGGATGAGATGCATAGTGTGTTGTCCAGCTATATATTCAAAGCAGTTCCATATGATTATCTATGGTTATTGCATGTGTTGTATGCTGATGAATGTTTAGTCGGGTAAACTGTGCAGACAGTTTGACATTTCAATGGTCATTATGGGTCCCCTTAGAGACCGTGGGCTCCAGTGCAGCTTTTATCACAACTAAATACACTTTTGCATCTGACTTTTGAGGTCACAGTGATTTTTATTGTTTCAAATAAATAGCACTTACTTTATCTATTTATTTTAGTGTCTAATGCAACATTCAGTCATTTATGAGTGTGATTTAAGTGCCCAATATTTTTGGGGGTCACTCTGTATCTGTAATATACTCTAAACATTCAATTTTTTCATATTTGAGCTGTTTGTGTACGCAGAGTAGCACCTTTAAGCATTTTAATTCTTTTTGAGAATATATCTCATTCAAGAAACAGTTGTCGTTGATATCAAATTACACTTTATTTATTATCATCTTCTATCTATGTGATTTTATGGACGTCTATGATGACTTTATAGATTTTATAATTTTTTTAAAAACTGTTTTGTGTTGTATTAAGGCTGAATTAAGTTGTGCGATGTCTCATAATCATGTTTATCAATGTCTAAGATCATTCTGTAAGTATTTAGTCTCTTGGCAGAGCAAGAATATAAATCACTATAGACTTTATTCACAGCAGCGCCATCTTTTGTTTTTGGCGGGAATGACAACAGCTGTGAGGGAAAGACGTACAGTCTCTTCAATGGGTTGTAGTGTAGTTTAACGTGTTTTTAGATCGTTCCGCGGACAAAACATTGAAAACACATATTTTCAAGAACATTTAGTAGACAAAACTGCCATTGAAGAGATGGCAAATGTATCCCTCACAGCCTCATACCCATTACCATAAAAAATCAAAGATGGCGCTGCCGTGATCAAGGTCAGAATAAAATTGCCTTATTTGGTTAGCGAAAGTTCATTAATGTGAATATGATTAAAATCTGTCACCATAATCAGTCAGTGTTTTGACATTTCTCATTGTTCATGGGGCGAGTCTTTGCAGTAAAATGTACAACATGTTTTAAACAGTAATGATGTATTTATTATATGTTTGAAGTATTAAGAGATTTATTTTTGGTCTGCATGTGATGACAGTAAACACGGGGGGATCTCACATTAACATATTTGTGTCATATTTCAACTCAAAATAAAGTAAATTAAAGCTTTGTTTAGGATCATTGAGATTTTTTGAATTGTGGCATTATTTTCATGACAATTAAGCACATTAACTGCAAATCAGGCATTTTTATTTTTCATTATTCTCATGAATGATTCACACTAGATTTTTAATTACTGTAATACTGATTTTATTTTACTGTATATTATAATAAATTATACATGTATAATCTAATTTTTTACAAATAGTACCATGATGTATATAAATAGCTACTTAACAGTATAAATAAGCATTTATTTATTTTTTATGATCATTATTATTATTATTATTATTTGCATTATATGAAAGAGATTTCTTTGTGGAAATTTGTTGAATTGTATTTGTTTAATAGCGCATTTACTGTAAATGCACGATACAACACTGATTATGCTTAATAACCTGACAAAATACAATGGCTTCGCTTTATCAGAGTAAGGTTATAAATGGTTTAAGCGCACGTAGATGCTTTAATTGTTTTGCCATATTATTCCTATTTCGCTTACTGTACATGTAAACACCTTTACCTGCATTCTTACCGGCTTATCCAATGTGTGCGAGGGCTGTGCACGTGACTGTTTACATTTTGATGTGAAACGCTGAATGATTTCAAGTCAACTATAAACTTTTTGAATAAGCTGATTTTTGATAAACTTGTTGTTCTCCGATACGCCGTAGCAGAGTCCTCGCCACTACCATCCACGCTAACGGAGCAGCCGCGGCCATCTGCCGGAGGACGGAGGAGCCTGGCCACCTAGCAGCGGAGGAATGGCCTCTGACCGCGAGGGGAGGAGGGGCTCCCAACCAACCGCCTGGAGTGGTTGGCGCTGTCAGGGGCGGGGGAGACCGCTACCGTCCATCGTAAACGCAGCGGGTTGTTCCGTCCGCCAGGGGCCAGAGGTCTGCCTCCGATTCGTCTGGGGAGGTGCGGCTGTCATCCATTAGAGGGTGAAGGAGTGGCCAAGGACCAAGCTACGGTATATCGAAGAACCGGCTAGTAAGTGTTTTTGTTTCCCTCCCCTTGTCCCCTCCCTCATCCAGCTAGACGGGGATGACCTGCCGGCAGACGGTGCGGAAGGCAAATCCCTCCCCAGGGAAAGATGGGGGGGGGGGGTGTACATCATGCCGGGTGCTTGACGATGGGAATATATAAAACTATAAGTTGTTGATTATAAGTTTAGAAACATATTTGAATTTTATTCCGAAATATTCCGATTTGTACAAATATATAAGTAGTTTAAGGGGTGAAGGGAGACAGACTCGATTACGTCATTCACAGTGCATCATGGGAGTGGGCAGTCTCGCGAGTCATGTTTCAAGGTTTTCTTGGCCGCAGTTCTGTGATTGGTGGATCTTTCTCTGCTGTATCATCGGTAATGTAGTTGTTTACCATGAATTCCACTATCACACATGATTTTTACACCGATGGATGGCTTGAACGGAAGCATATTCCATTGATGAACAACATCGTAGTTCACGGTAGATTAAAAGATATTGTTGAAAATCAGTTAGTCTATGGGATAAATGAATGGGATTTTTACTTCTGGAACAAGATTTTTGTGCTCTATTGGCATACTGCTTTTGGCATACTATATAGTTGGCATGTATGGATATTCAGATGCAGCGAATGTTTATTATTGGAATTCTGTTTGGTGGTGCAGAAATGAAATACTTCCACATTAAAGTCCTCGATGTGTGGTTTAAATGAATAACGAGATTGAAAATCATGCCTTAAAAATAAAAAACATTGTCACATGACAAAAGGATGGCTACCTTAAGTTGGTTGCACCACCTGACTTTGATTTGGTGGGCAAATGTTTTTTGTTTATATTATTAAATTAGCCGCGTTCGACCACCATTATAAGAAGGATAAATGACAAATGATCAGATTAGATCAATAAATTGGCTTAATGAGGGAATAATGATTAATTCACTTATTGCAAGAATTAAGGTGAACGTCTGATCACTCGGCCACGCTGAGTTGATATGACGCAACTCTTTAGAGTAATAATATTCTCATGGCCATTGAAAATAATATCACAAATATGTTCAAGCATGGAGCATAGACCGAGATTATTTATCAAAATATACCACAGTCAAATCCTCTTTGAATACAAACAAGACTTTATTTCTAATCTACAACATAAAAATAACTAACACATAGACAAACATGAAAACAAGTTGGGATTGAACAGTAACAGAGAAAATTTTACTTTATGGCCAATGCCTTGAGAACCATCGATACTTCGTTTAGGATATCTGGATTTGCCATCGGGTTACCCAATGTATTTAAATAAAACACCAGCACTTTCTAGCAAAAGTCTGGAGATGTGCTTGTGTTTCATTACGTTTCCTTGCATTGCTTTGGCTCTTTGGCTGGGTCAGTAGAAAGTTCTGGTTGTTCAGTCAATGTTTTGGACCTCTGTTAAAATCGTGGATGCAGGAGTTCAGTGCTTGAATCATCAGGCGGGCCTTGAAGCGAGGCCTCCCGCAAGGGAGACTCACGAATCCCCGTCACCCGTGTGAGTCCTAGCGCAGAGAAGAGGACTCTTTCCTGAACTCTACATAGTGTGCAACTTGGGCAGAGGGGCGCCGGAAGTGAAGCCAGCCGAAGAAGGGCTAAGAGCCACGAGGGAAGAGAACAAGCAAGAGGATAAATAGGAGAGTTTGTCCTAGACGGGGAGGTTTTGTTGAGTTGAGGTTGCCTGCACCCCAAAGGTGTCTTGAGCCAATCAGAAGTGTCTTTTCAGATACCGTGTGATCATCTCTGTGTCCCTCCTTCTGAAGGCGATTAATGATCCTTTGTGTATAGGCCTCTTAAAATTCACCGGCATCATGCTAACAGATGAGGCGGCATAATTACAATTACACAGTTATGATTGTTTACTACAAACTTTGAGACTGTATATTATATTTGGAACAGGGCTAAAACAGAGTGTGGATATAGATCTGACTATGCCAGACTGTAGTTTGAAGTAATCACCTTTCTTTGCATGATACATTGACTTATGCAATAGCCTATGTTGTCGTTAGCTAGCTAGCTTTATCAATAGCTGTTAGCTAAATTTGGTGGATGATGACAGTAGCGGTTAATAAAATAGTCTGTACATTATAAATATGTTGACACAATTCAGTATTGATGTGAATCCATCACAGCTGTCATTTCGATTTATCAATGCGCTATTGTTTTATAATAGTATAATGTATATTATAATGTATATATTTTATGTATAACCAAGTTACGTTACACTAATGAATGGAGCGTCTTGCATTATCTTCAACATTGTCTAGTATTCATTTCATGTGTTATTGTAGTTTACCTGGTTGAATAATTACAGATTAACATTGACAATAACCTGACTTTTAGCATAAAGTGAAGATCGTTTCAATTATTTATAGGTAGCTTGCAATTCGTTAGCGTTAGCAGGCAAGATCAAGTTAGCTAAAATGACACCGATCAATCCTGATGGCACTATATTTCTCATGCTTTGCATTTATGTAAGATTACCTGTCCAGTTAGAAAAACGCCAATTCAGGGTTGGTTCAATTCATTTGATCCCTAAAACCGAACGAAGGTCCCTCCAGGAATCAAATGCCCTGCCGATGTTCACTCTAGTTTTAGCTTGACCATGATAACGTTCCCGCTAATCCAGACGGGATTCAGTAGGTACATTTATTTTTAATTTTTTGGCTTACTCAAAAGAGTTTGTGTGGGAGCCGGACGTTTGCTGGATTCCATCTCTAAGATAACGTTACCAAGTGTTGCAGACTGTCTGTTGACGCAGTTGTATAGCGGAAACACTGAGGCACGGCTCTCGGGAGCGTGCATAAACGTCACATCCTTCGGATTTTCCCCGGCAAAAGTGACCCACTCCCTTTGCATGAAAGTCAGTCTACAGGCTTTAAAAGGCAACCTAGGAAGTCCGGGAAGGGCTCGTTTTTTAAGTTGCATTACAAGCCGTTCACACATACTACACCTTTAAGATTAAACAGATGTGCATTCAGACTTTAGGGCACCATCTTGGCTTTAAAGTTGATGACATTAAGGAATTTCAGGGTAAAAGGTTGGGTTTTCCTGGACACCCTCCCTTGTTTTGAACCAGTTGCATTGGCCAGATGCAGGTCAGTTCAGGCTCCTTGGCACCACTCTGAAGTCTTAATGCTTTATAGGCCATCTTGGTGTAATTCTCTCGTAATTATTCTTAATTTCCTTCTGCCGGGCTACTCTGATTTTACAAGTGTGTTTAAGTTATTGTTTTGTATGCATATGAGTTTCATTTTTAATCCTTTTTTTAAATAACTTATTAGATCCAAGAGAACTAAATGTGCAATTCCGTCATTGACTCGTATACTGTACATTTTCAAAACATTGCTCCAGTGGTCTAAATGTATTTGATATTTTGTTTATATAGTTTATTGGGCCTGCTCGATTGTTAGCTGCATATATGAGTGTATACACCCAGTTCTACACAGATGCCCTGCGAGTGGCCTGAGATCAGAAGCAGTATCTCTTATCATTGGTTTCCTGCAGCAGCACATTGCAGTAAACCACACAAAACAGAAACCACGAACAGAAATCTAGATCACTTAGATCAACTGCATTGGGTTGGCACACAAGCCACACCCGTATATATATAAAAAAAAGGTGTTCAGAGGTTCCTCTTTCATAGCTCAGGAAACCTAAATGTAACATAACCACAAAAAAACCCCCATCAAGAATTGACTGTCTCAGGTGTTTCTACTCAAATTCCTTAGAAGTAAAAATAGATGCACATGAGTCATTGTTGCGCTATAAAATGAACTTGGATAACACATTTGCTCTCCACTTTATCTCACTGCCATCTAGTAGAAACAATTGAGATATCAAAGAGATCTCATATGTGATTTTTCTTACCTACAGGTGATGCGTTGTCTTAAAAAGACCAAAAAGCTCTTGAATAGACCTAATTGATAGAATCACCATTTCTTATTCATAATTGAAGTACAAGATACATATTTTAAAAAAAGGCAACAGTTTATTAATATTGCTCCCAGTTAGATCATTTAATGTATAATGTTTTCATTTCAAAGCATAATTGACACAGTATGTTAGTATTCACAATTTAAGCATTGGTTTTATTTGTAGTTTGAAAATGTCCAAAATGCAAATACGTTTTTGTGCATGTGTATATATATGCATGTGTGTGTGTGTGTATGTGCATGTGTGTGTATGTGTATGTGCATGTGTGTGTGTGTGTGTATATGTGCATGTGTGTGTGTGTGTGTGTATATGTGCATATGTGTGTGTGTATGTGTATATGTGCATGTGTGTGTGTGTATGTGTGTATATCTGCATGTGTGCATATGTGTGTGTGTGTATATGTGTGTGTGTGTATGTGTGTGTGTATATGTGCATGTGTGTGTGTATGTGTGTGTGTATATGTGCATGTGTGTGTGTGTATGTATATGTGCGTGTGTATATATGCATGTGTGTGTGTGTGTGTATATATATGTGAGTGTGTGTGTGTGTGTATGTGCATGTGTGTGTGTGTGTGTATATATATGTGAGTGTGTGTGTGTGTGTATGTGCATGTGTGTGTATATGTGCGTATATGTGCATGTGTGTGTGTGTATATCTGCATGTGTGTATATGTGCATGTGTGTGTGTATGTATGTGTGTGTGTGTGTGTGTGTGTGTGTGTGTATCTGCATGTGTGTGTATGTGTGTGTGTGTGTATGTGCGTGTGTGTCTATGTGATGTGTGTGTATATGTGCATGTGTGTGTATATGTGCGTGTGTGTATATGTGCATGTGTGTGTGTGTATATGTGCATGTGTGTATATGTGCGTGCATGTGTGTGTATGTGTGTGTGTATGTGCATATGTGCGTGCGTGTGTATGTGTGCGTGTGTGTGTGTGTATATGTGCATATGTGCATGTGTGTATATGTGCGTGCATGTGTGTGTATGTGTGTGTGTATGTGCATATGTGCGTGCGTGTGTATGTGTGCGTGTGTGTGTGTGTATATGTGCATATGTGCATGTGTGTATATCTGCATGTGTGTATATGTGCGTGTGTGTGTGTGTGTGCATGTGTGTGTGTGTGTATGTGCATTTGTGTGTGTATATATGTGCGTGTGTTTACAGCTAATGTCCAGAACAGCATCAGAGAAGCTTCAGAGACATTAAGGTGTGTACGACAATAATGGATCTAAACATACAATAATAATAATAAAAAGTATGCAATAATGTATTTTTTAAAGAACTATGCATATAAAAAATAAATGGCTATTTCTAGTGAGATGAGCTCTGCATATGATTCTAACAAAACATGATGCTTCTGTTATTTAGCTGTTTGTTATATCTGTTAGTTTTACACAATTGTTCCACATAAGTGTATTTGTTATTTTATACACCTCTATAATCCAGACATGAAAACATAATGAAAACAATGTGTGTTTGGAGGGGCGCAGTCTGATGTATATGAGACTCAACACCGCACCAGCAGCTTTATCACATTTAAACGCTCAGAACAATATTGTTTGCATTGTAACTTCATTTTGGTTTTACTTTTGCTCAAGATTTTCGCTGTATTATTTCACCTCAAAATGAACAGCAAAAGTAAGAGGACAAATATTGCATAAGGAAAATGAAGCAGATTTTTTGTGGCATTTATATTTTTTGCATTTTCAGGACAATTAAGCACATTTCACCCTAAATAATAGGAGTACCATAATGCCCAAAAATCTCATTATTATTTCAATATTTTATAATACAAGATAATTCAAAGATTTAGCATTGAAATGGTATCATGTCCCAAAAATTAGTATGCCATGGTTCTTTTTTTTGTTTCATACAGAATAATCGAGACATACGAGTTATTTTCCTCATTTACAAACAGTTGCATATTTTATTAAAGTCTGAAATAAAATACAATAAAATATCAAACCTGAGTAATCTATTAGTCATAAAACATTTTTAAATTCATATAATATTCCAAAAGGTGATTATCATTAAATTCTTATCATATAAAATGACCATTATGTATGAAAACATATGCATTGAAATAATATATCATATTTTTTGTTGCATTACAGTTATAGGAATTTGTTGGGAAAATGTGCTTAAAAAGTCACAATGCAAATAGCTGCAATGCTCCTAAAAATTGGCTTTATTTTCTTTAAGCAAAATATATTTCCTTATTTATTTTTATGTTGGGGAGAAATATGTAAATATCTTGCACTATTGATTACACCACTTTGCTTTACTGTTCAAGGATGAAAATGAGCATTTTGAAACATTAAAATGCAATAACAGAGAATATCTAGGTTGAATGTTTTTGTCCATGTTCCTCTGTGATGGCGAGATATGTTCATCCGTCGACGCTGTTAAAACTGAGGTTTACTGTATGTTTAAACCACTCTCGAAGACAATAAATCACAGCGCAGCCCACACTTTTAAACTTTACTGCATATGTGTGCTTGTGAGTTGACAAGCTATCAAAAAGAAAATATATGACATGAATAAAATTGAGAATATTAGTGGCACAACATGAAGTGGGCATCAGATGAGTAACAGGTGTGTGTGTCTGTGTGTGTGTGTGTGGAGGGGGTGGGGGTGTCTGTGACGGCTGGTTGTCATGGTTACAGGTTTTGGCAGCATTGTAGTTTGTTCCCTTTCTGACCGTCTGTGGTGGGCGGTACGCTGATGTCGACCACGTTGTTTCCCGGCGATTCGTCGTGGGCTGACCGGTCCGCAATCTGCTTCTGTGATACGATGCGATAGATTTCTACAAAAAGTGCAAAGAGAGAAAGTTTGAGCTCATCTGGAAGATGTGAAATGTGGATGAGCCACATTTGAAGTATGATGGGGCTATTATAGTTTGATTTTATAGTTACAGTGGCAAGAAAAAGTTTGTAAACCTTTTTCGGCATTGATTGCTCATGTAATGTGATCTCATCTTCATTAAAGTCGCATGTACAGAGAGACTCAATGTGCTTCAGTAACAACACACACAATTATACTCTTTCATGTCTTTATTGAACACATCCCATTAGACATTTACAGTGCTGTGGAAAAAGTAAGTGAACCCCTAGGCTAATGATGTCAACAAAAATAATTACAGCCAGAAGTTGGCAAACCTGGCATCCAGTTAATGAAACGAGATTGGAGGGGGGCCTGTGTAGCTCAGCGAGTAAAGACGCTGACCAGGCGTGCTGAGTGACTCCATCCAGGTCTCCTAAGCAACCAAATTGGCCCGGTTGCTAGGGAGGGTAGAGTCACATGGGGTAACCTCCTCATGGTCGCTATAATGTGGTTCTCACTCTCGGTGGCGCGCGTGGTGAGTTGTTTGTGGATGCCGCAAAGAATAGCGTGAAGCCTCCACACGCGCTACGTCTCCATGGTAATGCGCTCAACAAGCCACGTGATAAGATGCGCAGATTGACGGTCTCAGGCAATTGAGATTCATCCTCCGCCACCCGGATTGAGGCGAGTCACTACGCCACCACGAGGACTTACAGCGCATTGGGAATTGGGTGTTCCAAATTGGGGAGAAAAGGGGAGAAAAAGAAACTAGATTGGAGGTGTGGGTTAGAGCTATTTTGACTTATAAAAAGCACTCAAACATTTTGAGGCATCTGCTGTCTCAGATGACTTACAATCAAGAATGGTTGCTTTGCATAAAGCTGGAAAGTGTTAAAAAAATTGTCTTGAGGAGCTTAGATATTCATCTGTCCACAGTTAGACAAACTGTCTATAAATGGAGATGATTTAGTACTATAGGTACTCTCACTAGAAGTGGCCGTTAGATATTCATCTGTCCACAGTTAGACAAACTGTCTATAAATGGAGATGATTTAGTACTATAGGTACTCTCACTAGAAGTGGCCGTTAGATATTCATCTGTCCACAGTTAGACAAACTGTCTATAAATGGAGATGATTTAGTACTATAGGTACTCTCACTAGAAGTGGCCGTTAGATATTCATCTGTCCACAGTTAGACAAACTGTCTATAAATGGAGATGATTTAGTACTATAGGTACTCTCACTAGAAGTGGCCGTTAGATATTCACCTGTTCACAGTTAGACAAACTGTCTATAAATGGAGATGATTTAGTACTATAGGTACTCTCACTAGAAGTGGCCGTTAGATATTCATCTGTGCACAGTTAGACAAACTGTCTATAAATGGAGATGATTTAGTACTATAGGTACTCTCTCTAGAAGTGTCCGTTAGATATTCATCTGTGCACAGTTAATGAAACTGTCTATAAATGGAGATGATTTAGTACTATAGGTACTCTCACTAGAAGTGTCCGTTAGATATTAATCTGTCCACAGTTAGACAAACTGTCTATAAATGGAGATGATTTAGTACTATAGGTACTCTCACTAGAAGTGGCCGTTAGATATTAATCTGTCCACAGTTAGACAAACTGTCTATAAATGGAGATGATTTAGTACTATAGGTACTCTCTCTAGAAGTGGCCGTCCAGTCAAGATGACTCAAAGGAGACACCGCAGAATGATCAATGAGGTAAACAAGAACACTAGAGTGACAGATTAAGATTTAAAGGAATCATTGGAGCTGGTTAACATTTCCTTTCATGAGTCTACTGTACATAAAACATTAAACAGGTATGATGTTCATGGCAGGACATCACGAAGGAAGCTGCTGCTTTCATACAAAACATTGCTGCATGCCTGAAGTTTGCCAAAGACCACCTTGACACTCCACAACACTTCTGGGAAAATATATTGTGGACTGATGAAACTAAGGTTGAATTGTTTGGGAAGAACACGCAGCTCTACATAAGGCATAAGCAGGGCACTGCATACCAACATGAAAACATCATCCCAACGGTGGAGTACGGTGGAGGGAGCATCATAATTTGGGGCTGCTTTGCTGCTTCGGGGTCTGGACCGCTTGTCGTCATCGAGGGAAAAATGAATTCCCAAATATATCAAGATATCCTACAGGATAATATCAGGGTGTCTGTGCACCAGCTGAAGTTCAGTAGAAGTCAGGTGATGCAGCAGGACAATGACCCTAAACATCAAAGTAAATCCACTACAGAATGGATTAAAAAAGAAAAGTATTGTGTAGTAACAACCTACATGTAATCTGGATTACATAAATTAAGAATTTATAATTAGATTACCATTTTAAATGTGCATAATCAGATTAGTTACTTTTATGGATTACATTACCTATCGGGGGTTGCTGAAAAATTGCGGTTCGACTTCATGTTTACTAATGTTTTGATTGTTATAAACAATTTAAATTAAGGATTTTCATCAAAACATCCATTAAGTAATCTAAAAGTAATCAGATAAGAATACCTAAAGTGTAATCAAAAGATTACAATTCAGTACCAGATTACATTTCAGAAGTAATCTACATAACACTGCCGTTTGATGAAAGAAATCCTCTTAATCTCGTGCGGCCCCGCGTCCACATGTGTGGATGTTGTATTTTGGCTTCGCTAAAGACTCTAGACTGCCTTTAAAGGGTTAAACTTCTGCCGCACCAAGTCACGTGACTCAACAGCATGCCTGTTTTGTTGTAAAGAGTCTCCAGTTGCGTTTGATATGCCGCTTTAAATAATCTGTTAATTTTGTGTACATCAGGGCGCTGATAAACAAGATGTCCACATTTGTGGACACTGGCACTGCATTTCCTAAAAAGTAGATTAATAAAGTTAGTTAATTAAAATGACTTTTAGCATTCAAGGTGAGAAGGGTTGAGCCTGGTCAGTACCTGGATGGGAGATCTCATGGGGAAACTAATGTTGCTGCTGGAAGTGGTATTAGGAAGGCCAGCAGGGGGCGTTCACCCTGCGGTCTGTGTGGGTGCTAATGCCCCAGTATGGTGACAGGGACACTATACTGTAAAAAGCCACCGTCCTTTGGACAAAACGTTAAACTGAGTCTCTGTGGTTGTTAAAAATTCCCCCATTGGCCCTTATCAATCATGGCTTCCTAATAATCCCCATCCATTAATTGGCTGTATCACTCTACTCTCTCCTCTCCACCAATAGCTGGTGTGTGGTGGGCGTACTGGCGCACTATGGCTGCCGTTGCATCATCCAGTGGATGCTGCACACTGGTGCTGGTTGAGGAGAGTCCCGTTCACTGTGTAAAGCGCTTTCAGTGTAGTGTCAGAAAAGTGCTATATACATGTAATGTTCATTCATTCAAATGCATTCCTATATTTTCTGTGCATTTTCACATTGAGAATCAATGGGTTCATCCAAAAACTGATCAATGTTGCGTTCAGAGGCTTTATATGGAGTTAGAATGAAAATAAGGTGCGTTTCAAACTGTTCTGAGACCAGTGCAGACAGACAGCACACTGGAGGTTAAGTCATGCACTAAATAGGGAGCAAGGGAGCATCCTATAGCTCTCTATAACTGTTCTGAGACCAGTGCAGACAGACAGCACACTGGAGGTCAAGTCATGCACTAAATAGGGAGCAAGGGAGCATCCTATAGCTCTCCTATAACTGTTCTGAGACCAGTGCAGACAGACAGCACACTGGAGGTTAAGTCATCCACTAAATAGGGAGCAAGGGAGCATCCTATAGCTCTCTATAACTGTTCTGAGACCAGTGCAGACAGACGGCACACTGGAGGTTAAGTCATCCACTAAATAGGGAGCAAGGGAGCACCCTATAGCTCTCCTATAACTGTTCTGAGACCAGTGCAGACAGACAGCACACTGGAGGTTAAGTCATGCACTAAATAGGGAGCAAGGGAGCATCCTATATCTCTCTAAGCAGTTAAGTGCGTTCACTCCTAAAATCTGATCAAAAGTTCAGTTTCAGGCTGCAGATGATGTTTGGATCACTCAACATGTTAGACACACACGGGACAATGATCATCAGTACATAGATTCACTATTTATAATGGATCATTTTATTTGAACATGGTTGGCTGTGATTGGACGATGCTGGGCCTTAATTTGAATCCAAATTAATTATGCTAATTTAGATGTAATGTCTCAAAAACATGAATAATCAACACTCCTAAAAACACAACAATCTGTTTTCTGTAGCTTAGTGATATTTACAATTTCACGACATAGTCCCACTGACCACATTAATGTTTAGGAAAACTATTTGGTCTAGGAAAAAAAATATATATATATATATATATTAGGGTTGTGCCGATGAATGATATCATCGTCCATCGTGATGGCTGACCAACATCACGATGTAGAGCCACCATCGTGATGCCACGCCCCCTTTTGCGAGTCTTGCTAGTGTGACTCACTAATCCTAGTCTCTTCTATAGTTAACCTAAAAACTTTGCAGGGATTGCTCTGTAAATTAAATTGAGAATATAACTAATGCATATATGCTATTTTTAAATACTGTAGTATATGCCAGAGACGTGACGTGTTAGTCTGTGAAAATACCGTGTCAGGCAGGCTACACAAATATTGATCTTGACATTGTTAGCTTCTTGTCTTTTTTTACATGTCTTACACTGTACATTTAGATTAAAATATTTTATGTTGTAGGCTACAAGAAAATAGCCTTTATTAATTCATTATTAGTAGTTGTAGTGTCTCAGAAAATCTTGCTCATTGTCACATAGCTCTTGTATACACTGAAGCGGCAGTTTAAGATAAACCCAGACCAGCTGAACGTCAAATCACTTTTGTCTGGTTAATACTTTTAAAGAAAAATTTCCTTGGCCATAAATCCATAATGTCAAATCAAATGAAAGAAACAAGGTGAATATGAATAACACACATTTATTAAAACATAGAAGAACAACAAATAAAGAACAAGAAAGCGGGAACAACACTCAGACCGAAACTTCGGCATTAACATTTCACTTATAATTAGCAGCACAATTAACTTCAGCACAGGCTACAAAATAAATTATGTTATTGAAATATTGTAAAGTGGTCATATGAACTACACAAATGAGCGTTTAAAAAATAATATGCAAAATCGAATAGCTCCATAGCGGATGGCGAAAAATGCGTAAAGAAGTCTAATATCTTTCACCATAGACCATGTTTAAATTTCGATGTTTCTGGCCAGAAATACCAACATATTCACTTTATCTGGTTTTAATAAGCTGCGGATTGGAGTAACTACACTACCCGCTGTGCTGAAGACCAGCTCTGATGGAGTACTGGTAGCACATATGCACAGATATTTCCGTGCTAATCTTGCCATGAGCGGAAACCTTTTGTCGTTCGTTTTCCACCAAGTCAGCGGGTCCTCTTCCCCATCAATGGCCATTTCCTGCAGGTACATGGTCATTTCTGCCTCCACCTTTTGCTCATCAGTGAGTAAAATAACGAAATTATAGTTTTTAAGTGGAAAATAGTATTTATGTAAAGAGATATATTAAAATAAATAGTGCACAACTCTTCTTAAGTGAAAGCTAAAAAAAATGCTTCACGTGTAGGTGCAACCTACTGATAAAGCGCCGACGAGTCATTAGTTGGGTTAGTAAAATAACGAAATTATAATTTTTCATATAATTTTTGAAAATTATATGAAATTATATAATCCCCACCGCCCACTCCACCGACGATATCATCGATCCATCGCGATGTTTTACTGTCAACATCGTCAACTGTCAATTTAGGGGACATCGCCCAACCCTAATATATATATATATATTTTTTTTTTTTTTGCTTGTTTATTAGGTGCTAACCAAACCCTAACCAAAAAGGTAAATGGAAATGCACACAGCAGTCATGCTCGGGTCTCAAGAGGTACATGTGGTACAATGATTTTACAACATTTAAGACGGTTTAGAGACTCACATGGGCTTCATATTTGGGAACTCCCCAAAAATGCTGTAAAATCACTGTCAAATGTCCCGTGTACTGGAGATGGAGTTAATTTGTGTAGTCACTGCATACCTGTTAGAATATTCTTGAACGCCTCCTCCACGTTGGTTGAATCCAGAGCGGACGTCTCAATAAATGAAAGATTATTTTTCTCTAGAAACAAGGAGAGGAGAGATTAATGTCATCTGCTCTTCAAATATCCCCATGAGAACATTCAGTGACCTACATGATGTCTGTACACCAGAAACACGGTTTCATTAGAAGTGTAATCGACCTGACCATGAAAACTCAATGCACTGATTTTGTATGTAATAAGCAATTATAAATGTAATGTTACCGGCAGTGCATGCTAGCACTGTGTGCTACTAGTTATAAATCATTAATAAGAATAATTTATACATCCATTTCTAATGCAAAATACAATTATTGACACATTTTCAGTTCCAATATAATTGAACTGAACCAAATCAGAACCAAATTTCAGATTTGATGGCACATCCAGTGGTGGGTAGAAATGGATTACATGTAATCTGGTTTATGTAATAAAATTACAAGGAAAAAGTACTTGTAATTCCATTACATTTTAAAGTACTCGTAATTAGATTAGTTACTTTTACAAAATTACTGATTACAAATTTAGTCATGTCATTTGTAATCTGTACCAAACTACAATTCTGAATAATTATAAAGATAAATAATGGCGAGTATTATTTACTATTATTATTATTATTATTATTATTATTATTATTAATTGTACTATTTACGCCTCTAACTGAGCCAATTAAATTTTGAATGCAACTTATTTAAGAAAAATACATTCAAAATTAAGATAATTTGGTCGCACTTTACAATATGTTTGTGTTTTTTAACATTAGTAAATCCATTAGGTCTCATGAAATAACAATGACAACATTAATGAATCTCAGTTAATGTTAATATATCAAAATACTGTTTGTTCATGTTCATATTGCATTAACTAACGCTAATGTCTTATTTTAAAAATGTATAAGTGTATGTAGAAATACACATTACCAAATGTAGTACATGCTGTAAATTAGGGCCACAACTAACGATTATTTTGATAATCGATTACTCTAACGATTATTCGACTATTCTGCAATTATTCAGCTTGTGCCCCGACGTAAAAGGTTGTATTAAACGTGCTTACTAACAATAAAGAGGACAAAATCATCTTTTAAAAACATCTCTAAATGACATTCACTGAATGAAAGGAAAATACTTTATGAAGTTTAATTCAATAAAGAAGTTCACTGCAAAAATCCTCTTGTTATCAAGTATTTTTGCCTTGTTTTCCATTAAAAATTGTCTAAAAATCCTTAAAACAAGATACATTTAATTGAGAAGCAACATATAAGATATTTAGACAAACTTTAAGAGGATGTATCTTGTATATAAGTGTATCTTCGAGTCATCATGTTATAGTCTGGCTGCATTAAGCGTGTGCGCTCGAGGGATGGGCGTCCCGTGACAGAGTGTGCATAATGTGATCTCATGTTACGTTCAATTAGATCAAACGACTATTCGACAATGAACGACAATTATTTTTATTGTTGACTTTGTCCATAACGTCGACTAATCGTTTCAGCCCTACTGTAAACGCATTGTTCACTGATCACTGTTTGCGTTAACTAATGTTAACACATATAACCTTATTGTAAACCGTTACCAATCATTTAAAAACAGAGAGTCTATTAACACTAAGTGCAAACAGCCCATCTTGTTGGCAGAGGCTCCGCCCATCACTGCTCGGACCAAACTCAAGACAGATATGAAAGATTTATGTGGGGTCAGCCGCTGATCTAATGATGGTGGGCATATTTGAGACGATAAACTGGTTAACGTGATAGACATTTAGTGGATTAAGAGATTGGATAACTAAAGGTGTGTTCACACTTGGCAGGTTTGGTTAGATTAAAAGCGAACTCTGGTGCGATTGCTCTGTTCGTGCGGTTCATTTGAACATGTGTGAACGCTGCCACCCGAACTTTGGTGCGCACCAAACAAGCGAACCGAGACCGCCTGAAAAGTGGGACTCTGCACCTCGTTTAATGACCACGGCGTGGTTTTGTGCACAGCCATTACAATTCGAAAGTCGCGTGAATACATGATACTGCTATCGCTGTTTATAACTTTTAAAACTAGCGGGTTGATGTCACATGTCGCTAATCCAGTGATGCTGGTAGTGACGATTTTCTCTGACCAATCGGTGATCTGCAGGATTTTGACGGCACATTTCGTCTCCCCCAAACCCCCAAAAAAGCGAGCAGAGTTGATGGTTACAATGGTGTACCCCTTCAAACATTCAACGTCCTTTCATGTACCCCCTCTCTAATGCATAGATAACATTTACACAAGGTATTTTGAAAATATGTATATTTAACACATTTATCTTTGTAAAACAACTCCCTTTTATTAAACAGGTTATATTTGTACATGTTTTGACTTTATATTAATCATATATATATATATATATATTGGATAAATGGCTTACTGATTGAGATGAGTATGCTAGATATGATATAACTGCATAATTTAAACTCCCCCCTCATCGCAGTACGCAAGAATAGCGTCATTGCAGGTACGGCATTGCCGGCCGACTTCGAAGCATTGCAGGTAAGTCTCTGTGCAATTGCATAACCCATTGTCACCCCACGTACCCCCAGGGGTACACATACCCCAGTTTGGGAAACACTGACTTAGAGGAGGCGATTATCTTTCAATCGAGTCCACACACAAGGTGATCGGATGTATAGATCATTAGATAATCTACATGAAGCACAATGTTACATATGACCACCAGGAGATGGCGCCAAATACATGACACAGACTCAATGATGACTCAAATGGCACAGAATGAAACTCAAATAATTTTTGTTTCGCTATAACTTTTGATCCTTTTGTCGTATGAACACAAACTTTTTCTTAGGTACAGTTGACATGATTTGGAACAAAACAAAACCTAGATATATATAATGTCAAATACGAAAAAAAGGACATTTTTGGCTCAATTTTGTTGTTGCTTTTCAGCAGTTTCTTAGGCGGAGAGTCTCAGAATGTATCAAATTTATATCATTAACATTTTTTATGCTGTGATACCAAACATTTGTCCCTCCTTGTTTCTTTTGGGGTTTTTTCTTTAGTTATAAGCCTTTATTTTTGGGTACGCTACTGAAACAAGAAATCTTTAAAAACACCTTCATAGCTTAAAGGGTTTAATCTGATCACTTTAAAGGAAAATGAATATGTCATCTTAATGTCGGCAATTCAAAGAAAGAAACACATTGGGATTACTTTTTAGTTTTGGGAATTTTTACCCCCTATATTATTTTGCTCATGCTCACTGCAACGTTATTAAAAGGTTCAAATAAACAAACTAATGCATTCCCCAGCATCTCCAGAGCAGTCTGTACCTGCAAAGGCTCGCGCCTCATCGGTGGGCACTGCCCTCAGGTGCCGTAGGTCGCTTTTATTCCCCACCAGCATGATGACGATGTTATTGTCGGCATGATCTCGGAGTTCCTTCAACCAGCGTTCCACGTTCTCATAGGTCAGATGTTTGGCGATGTCATACACTAGTAGCGCGCCCACAGCGCCACGGTAATACCTGCACAGGTAACACAAACACACCAGTGTGAACTTCCGAATAAACAACTCATACAAAATAAAAAAAATGTGTATCAAAAACAAAATAAAAAAATGTGCATCAAAAACAAAATAAAAAAATGTGCATCAAAAACAAAATAAAAAAATGTGCATCAAAAACAAAATAAAAAAAAGTGCATCAAAAACAAAATAAAAAAATGTGCATCAAAAACAAAATAAAAAAAAGTGCATCAAAAACAAAATAAAAAAATGTGCATCAAAAACAAAATAAAAAAAGTGCATCAAAAACAAAATAAAAAAAAGTGCATCAAAAACAAAATAAAAAAAAGTGCATCAAAAACAAAATAAAAAAAAGTGCATCAAAAACTGTCACGATGTGGGTAATCAGGAGAAGGGAGACGGCAGATGCGGATCCAAACGCAGTTTTATTCATATATGAGTACACAGATGAAAAGGCACGGGAACAAAAGAAACGTCCTCGAGGGGAAAATAAACTCAAAGTCAAAAGGGTGAACACAAGTTGACAAACATCCACGAAGGGGCACGAACACGAATTAACATCAGGGAGCAGGAACAGCAAAACATGAAACGATCCATACACGAACACTCAACAGATAGAACTCAAACAAGATGACAGGGTAATAAACAGAAACCAATGGCAAACTAACGAGGGACAGGTGAAAGCAATGACGGAAAACGACTCGGTTACTAACGTAACCTCGGTTCCCTGAGAGAGGGAACGACTATTGCGTAAGTAGCTTACGCTATGGGAAAACTCCGCTTCGAGAAATATTGAAGTCTTTATGTAAAACGCATTGCAGCTGCACAGCAGACAGTGATGAGCTGAAGCAGCTCGGTCATTGGCTGTGCTGCGGCAACTGCTTCGAACCAATGACGGGCGATTTAGAACGCGCCACCAATGGGGGCGCTACGCTGCCAGGCTCATAGCCTGCTGAAATTAGCATATGAGGGCTATATAATGAGCATCCCGTCATTCCGGTTCTTTAGGTTCAATCGACTGAAGCGACTGACCAAGCACAGGCACGGCAGCTTACGCAATAGTCGCTCTCTCTCAGGGAACCGAGGTTACGTTAGTAACCGAGTCGCTCCCTTATCGAGAGGTCTCTCCTATTGGCGTAAGTAGCTTACGCTATGGGAACCCCATGTAAAACGCCGTGCGTGCTGACTTCGCTGTATAAAGCCAGAGGCGGGTGCCTGAGCCTTAAGCAAAGTGATGTTCCACGAGCCGGCCAGAGGCGAGCTATTTAGTGGGGTATGACAGGGCTCTTACCTACAAGGTGGGGTGCTCCTTGTACAAACACAAACACATATCTTATGTACAGAGTTTTTGTGTACTGGTACGCATAATAAACCCTCTAAGCCGGTCAGAGACGGACCTTATAAGGGAGGAGATAATGCCCAGCATGTACATACTCCAGTTCATTCCACAGTCAGACTGATAGAATGTTGGAATGTAGTGAGGGACCTGTAGGTTATAAAACCTGATAAATGTCGGCTGAGGCCCAGCCTGCCACGCGACAAATATCTTGAATGGGTATCCCACTCGACCATGCCCACGAGGAGGCCATGCTTCTCGTAGAGTGAGCTCTGACGCCTAAGGGGCATTGAAGGCCCTTGGCTTCATAAGCTAGCGCTATAGCATCCACTATCCAGCCGATATTCGTTGCTTTGAGACAGCGAGACCCTTAGTTCGGCCGCCAAAGCATACGAATAATTGTTCCGCCTGTCTGAACAGGGCAGAACGCTCCAAATATACTCTGAGCGCCCTGACCGGCAGAGTCAGTTTGCGCCGTCCTCGCCTGCTGAAGACGATAGCGCTGCCAGAGATATCACCTGTGCCCTGAAGGGTGTAGAGAGCACCTTAGGAATGTACCCGTGCTTTGGCCTAAGGACAACTCTGCAGTCGTTAGGTCCAAATTCCAGGCAAGCAGCGCTTGATGACAGCGCGTGCAGGTCGCCTACTCTTTTAACTGAAGCGAAAGTGCCAGCAAGAGCGTGGTTTTGAGCGAGAGCTGCTTGAGGTGCACGGTTCGGAGAGGTTCGAACGGGCACCTTTGAGTGCGTCCAGGACCGTGGCCAGGTCCCAGATTGGCACCGAAGGTGGGCGAGGAGGGTTCATCCTCCTAGCCTCTTAGGAAACGAACGATCAGATCGCTCTTTCCCAAGGAATGTCCTTTATCAGGATCATGTGACGCTGCTATAGCAGCCACATAGACTTTGAGCGTGGAGGGTGTGCGACCGCCTCCAGCAGCTCCTGCAAAAAGGCAAGTACACTTGGTATCTCGCGACGCTTTGGGGTTCAAGCTCTTGGTATCACACCAGTCGCTGAACACTTTCCATTTTTGGGCATACAAGCCTCGAGAGGGGCTCGTGCCTCAGCAATGGTTTTCAGAACTCCACTGGGGAGGTTCTTGGGAACCCGCTGAGGGGCCATGCATGGAGGGCCCACAGATCGGGCGGGATGAAGAATCATCCCGCTGGCCTGTCCGAGGAGGTCTTGCCTCAGTGGAATCGGCCATGGGGCAGATTGCATCATCTGTACCAGCTCTGGAAACCATGTCTGGTTTTTCCAGAGTGGGGCTACCAGGAGCACTGCACATTTCACCTCCCTGATCCGACTGATGACCTGAGGCAGCATCGTGATCGGGGGAAAAGCATACAAGGGGCGGCTCGGCCAGATTTGGGCGAGCGCGTCCGTGCTTTTTGAGAAGAAGAGAGGGCAGTGCGTGTTCACCTTGGAGGCGAAGAGGTCGACCTCTGCCTTGCCAAAGGTTTTCCATAACCACTGAACCGTCAGAGGGTGGAGAGACCATTCTCCTGGGAGAACTTTGTCTCTGGATAGCATGTCCGCTCCTTGGTTCAGGACGCCTGGCACGTGCGCTGCTCTTAGCGAGCGCAGGTGGTGTTGTGACCATAGGATGAGCTCCCTGGCCATAGAGTCCACCTTGGCGATTTATATACGAAACTACCGTCATGTTGTCCGCTCGGACCAGGACGTGTTCGTTTTGCAGGTACGGAAGCAGGGCTCTGAGAGCCAAGGCGACCGCTTTCATTTCCAGACAGTTTATATGTAGGCGCTTTTCCGGGTTTGACCAAAAGCCGGAAACAGGCCTGCCCTCGTAAAGGGCCCCCCATCCTATTTTGGAGGCATCTGTCATGATAATTTTTCTCCGCGTATTCACGCCCAGACTCACGCCGGTTTGATACCATTTTATGGCTTTCCAGGGCGTCAGGGCTCTTATACAGCCGTGATTCGCTCTGATCAAAAAGTGGCCTGAGCGCCACGCGTGAGTGGGGACGCGGCTCTTGAGCCAGCGCTGGAGAGGACGCATGTGCAACAATCCTAGCTGGAGTACAGCTGATGCCGAGGCCATGAGGCCGAGCATTCTCTGAAATCGTTTGACGGGGGCGTGCGCGCCCGTTTTGAACAATGTTGCAAGGCGTCGAATAGAGAGCGCGCGTTCTGATGAGAGGCGCGCTGTCATCTGCACTGAGTCTAGCACTATTCCCAGAAAAGAAATATTCTGGCTGGGGGATAGCACGCTCTTTGCAAAATTTATTCTCAGACCCAGGCATTGTAAATGGCTGATAGTCCAAGATCTGTGTGTCATTAACCCTCTGGGGTCTGAGGGTGTTTTGGGCCCTGGAGAAGTTTTGACATGCCTTGACATTTGTGCTTTTTTCAGTTGCTTAAAAACATATTATTATATTAATGGCTAAAGTCTGATAACACTGTATTCAGCACAAACTGGGCTACAATAATATGTGAGCAACATGTATGTACAGGTTTGTATTTTTGAGAAAATAATGTTTATGCATGGTTTTTGAAAAACGAAAATTTTAAGTCACTGAAATAAGCCCATATAACACATACTAAACATACTAAACATTTGACTTTTGAGAACTGGATCTTGTAGCCTAGAGTTTTGCTACAAAATGATGTGAAAATCATCCTGATCACTCATTCATACAAAACAATATAGTCATTTAACTTTTGTGTGACAATTTTAGAGCTGAATGGTAATATGCGAGGAGGCGTGAACGATCATGAATATCGATGAGATTCACACCTGAGGACACTCCTCTGGGCCCATCAATGAGGAATGTGACAGAGAGAATTAATGTGAGGAGACTTAATGATCAAAATCAAGTTTTAAGTTAAAAGAAGTAATCTGACTATATATTTTCTTTACATAAAGACTTTACTTAATTTTAGACCTACACTACCATTAAAAGAAGTCTCTTCTGCTCCTCAAGACTGCATTTATTTGATCCAAAATACATATGATAATATGCTGATTTTCTAATATGGGCATATTTAAAGTGCATTTTAACCTGAACAGATATTTGCAAGCACAAGCTTTGTTGATGATAACGAGTCAGCATAAACACATTAAAATATAATCTAACATTCATATTATTTTTATATCATATTACATATCATATTTATATAATACAGCATACAATGTAAATAACAACATTTACATGTAACTAAAACTTGCCTATTAGGACATGTCAATACTTTGAATGTCAAATGTCAAACTTTGAATCCTGTCTGGAAACAGTCCCACTAGTAAAATATGTACATGTTTATATAAAATAGCATGTCAGCTAATGAAAACTAAATGACTTACTCGTTTGAAATTGTATCCTCTGCTGGAACAAATCTCTCTTCAAAATACAAATGTCCACCTCTTCGTCTGAGAAAAATGTTAACTCTTCCTTAATAGCCAAGAGTTTGATCGCCTGTGTATCGTTACAAGCACGCAGAAAAGTTTAGTTGTGTTTGTTTACATCAAATCTCGCAGTCGGGGCGTGTACTTTTCCCTTGATCGCCTCAGCACATTAGCGTATGAATGGCGCTCTGCTGGTGGGTGGGATCACATTACAGATAATGAGATGGACCGGTAAAAACTGTACATCGCTTTGTTTCAAACAGATTGCATTGCAGGAGAATATTTGTTTTAAATTTGAATTGTTTTATTTAAAAGTAGACATTTTAAGCTTTCTTTAGACATATGTTTCATGTTTGTGTGAGAAGAATTCGCGGAGTTTAAGTTAATTTTAGTGACGTGTTTCTGAAATATGATCGTGAACACAGAGACTCCTGAAAGCTTACCCTTTTATTTTATTAATTTAAAAAAAACACAAGGTTTTGATGTTAATATGAGTGTACACAAAAAAAGAAGACCCTCTATAGTTTATAATCATGTATTGATTGTATTTATATGACCATAAATGACGGAGTATTTTAAGTCTATGTTACTGCTATGTGAAAAAAAAACAGCAAAACGTGCCGGCGCGTTTGCCGACCCCAGGGGGTTAACTGAGCCTCTGATTGTGCTATGATTAGCCAATCGTCGAGGTAATTCAGTATCCGCACTCCCCGCTGTCTCAGGGGGGAAAGTGCTGCGTCCATACATTTCGTGAATGTACGGGGGCCAATGACAGGCCGAATGGTAGTACTGTGTACTGGTATGACTGTCCCTCGAAAGCGAATCTCAGAAAAGGCCTGTGATGAGGCGCTATCGGGATGTGAAAGTAAGCATCTTTCAAATCCACTGATAGAAACCAATCCCCGGGGCGAACTTGCGCGAGGATCTGTTTGGTTGTTAACATTCTGAACGAGCGAATCATTAACGCTTTGTTCAGATGTCTGAGATCCAGGATGGGGCGAAGGCCACCGTCCTTTTTCGGGACGAGAAAATAGCGGCTGTAGAAACCCGCCCCGCTCAACGAGGGAGGAACAGTTTCTATAGCGCCCTTCTCTATCAGTTTGAGCACCTCGGTGCGTAGAACATGTGACACATCTTTCCTCACTTTCGTCTCGACCACAGCTGAAAAGCGGGGTGGTCTGCGGCGAATTGAAGTGAGTATCCGTGTTTTATTATGTTCAAAACCCATTTTGGCATGTCGGGGATTTTTTCCCAGGCTTCTGCTCGCACCGATATGGGCTGAATGCCGGCTGGGGGTGTGTCGTAGTGACGCATGGGCCCCGCCGGCAAATCGCCTTGTGCTACCACAGAATCTACAGCTCTCAGAGGCGCAGGTGCGCGCTGAGCAGCCGTATTGAGTGCCGAGTGCAGAGGTGCGTGTGAGAGTACAGGCACATGCGCTATTTCCGACATGTTGACAGCATGAGTGCTTGAAACTGTATGAACAGTGTTTTGAAGTGGGGGTGCATTCATCATAATGGGCACGCGCGCCACGTTCATAAAGCTTTCCGCATTTAGCGGGGAGTTTCTTAGCTCGCGCATTACATCTGTGATGTTTGCGGCATAGCTGTTTGAAACTGTGTGAGTAGCTGTGTGTAGGGGTGCGTGCAATGCAGCAGGCACACGCGCTACACTTATAGGGAAGTGTTTGTAACTGTGGGAACAGTGCTTGTGTGTAGCGGTGCATACATAACAATAGGCACACGATCTACATGTTTGGGGCCTCCAGCCTGAGCTGGGGAGGTGTTTGGCACTGTTTGGACAGTATTGATATGTGGGAATGCGCACTTTAGTGTGGACATGTGAACCCCTAGTGACACAGGCAGAAAATGACTCTTTTGGTGATTTCTGTGTGTCGCCGTAAAAACGGCGTTTGATTGCAGGTGAGCGAGTTTTATGACTGGCCCATTGACTGCTGTATGGACATTTCCAGCCGCCTGTAAGGGGACTGGGTAATGTTTTGAATGTTGGAGAGGAAGCAGTCCGGCATCTGCGAGACACGTACTTCCTCTTTTCCTTCCTGTTGCTAGGAAGACTTACGAGGCTCAGAATTCAGGGTGATTCTTGGTCGAGGGCCTCGTTGCTCCTGCGGCTTTCTTCGGCCAGCGGAACGCGAGCGGCGTCGAGCGTCCTTCTCCGGTCTGCTCTTAGGCTGGGAGACAGGTGGCTCTGCCCTGGCTCGCTGCTGCTGCTGGGGCGGTTTTTGAGATGAGCTGGAGCGCTTAGGCAGGAAGTGGGTGATTCATAGCTTGCGAATCTTTTCGTGCCGCAGTGACGCGCTCCGTGAAATCTCTCACCGTATGTCCGAACAGGCCGCTCGGAGTGACAGGCGCGTCAAGGAAAGGTGCTTTATCCGCGTCCTTCATCTCCGTTAGCGTTAGCCACAGATGGCGCTCAAGGACGACCAGGTTAGCCATGGCCCGGCCAATGGATTGGGCGGTGGCCTTTGTGGCTCGCAAAGCTACGTCCGTAGCAGTGCGTAGGTCCTTAAAAGCATCAGGTTCAGGTCCAGACTCGTCCATAGAGCGGAGAAGTTTGGCTTGAAACACTTGTAGAACCGCCATCGAATGCAGTGCTGACGCAGCTTGACCGGCGGCGGCGTATGCGCGACCGGTGAGAGCTGATGTGGTTCTGCACGGCTTCGATGGATGAGGGGCTCTGGTCTTCCATCCAGCGGTGGAGGGTGGGCATAGATGGTTGGCCACAGTCTCCTCTAGGGGCGGAGTTGCCTCGTAGCCTCTTTCTCTCGCGCCGTCCACTGAGGAGAGCAAGGAAGAGAAAGAAGGCTTTAGGCGAGCCGAGTCGCGGGGCTTTCCACGACTTTGTGAGCTCGTCGTGCACCTCAGGGAAGAAAGGAGAGGGTCGCTGTCAGGGGCCTGCCGGCGCCCTGCAGGAACCACTCATCCAGCCGGCTGCGGGTGGGTTCTTCCGGAGAAGACCAGTCGAGCCCGAGGTCTTCCACGGCTTTTGACAGGATACTGGACGATCTCCGAAGTCCATACTGGTGCCAGCGCTCGTGTCCGCTGTTGTAGATGGCGCTGGGTCGAACGAGCCCGGCCAGTCGTCAGATGCAGCGTCAAGAGAGAGGCTGTCATCCTTTCGATCGTCGTCCCCCGATGCGCCGAACGAGACGAGACCCACCACTTCGTTGGAGGGGTGCAGGCTCGCTCTCGCGAAATGGACCGGCTGCGGGGAGACATCTAGTAGCGGCGATGCACGCGGGGACTGAGCCGGCGTGACATCACCGAAGTCGGGGTGCTCTGGCAGCCTCTGTGAGCGGCGCTTTTTCTTGCGCGGCTCGAACAGAGGTGGCAGCACGGGGGCAGCCGGCTCGCTTGCGGTGAAAACGGCAAAGCGAGCGCGCAGCTCGGCGAGGCCCAGGGCGTCGCATTCAGGACATCCGCCCTGAATGAGTGCAGCTTCTGCATGGTCCAAACCCAGGCAGCGAGTGCAGAGGACGTGCCGATCTCCGTGGAGAAGAGGGCCTCTGCACGAGGCGCAGGCTGAAGCCATTTGAAACAACACCTCAGAAAATCACTCTTTTAGTTCTAAAAAGCGTCGCGGGGGCGAACGCTTGTAGAAGAAAAAGGATATGCGATGCGCGCCGGATGGCGTAGCAGAAGGCTTTGAAGGCGGCTGTGCCGGCGTCCTCTCAGCAGTCCCGCTGTGTGCATGTCAACGGCGGCGAAAGACTCCAACAATCCGGAGGATCCAGCGAAGAGAAGGTCTTCGCTGAAGGAGATTAAATCTAAAGAACCGGAATGACGGGATGCTCATTATATAGCCCTCATATGCTAATTTCAGCAGGCTATGAGTGCGCGAAAGCGAGGCGCGCCCCCATTGGTGGCGCGTTTTAAATCGCCCCGTCATTGGTTCGAAGCAGTTGCCGCAGCACAGCCAATGACCGAGCTGCTTCGCTCATCACTGTCTGCTGTGCAGCTGCAATGCGTTTTACATAAAGACTTCAATATTTCTCGAGAAACGGAGTTTTCCCATAGCGTAAGCTACTTACGCAATAGGAGAGACCTCTCGATAAGGGAACACGAAC
>NC_068284.1:46906771-47021771 GCF_025860055.1 Xyrauchen texanus | reverse complement strand
TTAGGGTAGGGTTAGGTTTAGGGATAGAATATAAAGTTTGTACAGTATAAAAACCATTATGTCTATGGAAAGTCCCCATAAAACATGGAAACACAACATGTGTGTGTGTGTATGTGTGTGAGTGAGGGTGTGTTTGTGTGTATTTGTAGGAGCGTGTGAGTGTGTTTGTGTGTGTTAGTGTGTGTGTCTGTGTGTGTGTGAGTGTGTGTGTGTGTGTGAGTGAGTGAGTGTGAGTCTGTGTGTGTGTGAGTGTGTGTGTATGTGTGTGAGTGAGGGTGTGTTTGTGTGTGTGTGTGTGAGTGAATGTGTGTCTGTGTGTGTGTGTGTGTGAGTGAGGGTGTGTGTGTGTGAGTGTGTGTGTATGTGTGTGAGTGAGGGTGTGTTTGTGTGTGTTTGTAGGAGCGTGTGAGTGTGTTTGTGTGTGTTAGTGTGTGTGAGTGTGTGTGTGTGTGTGTGTGTGTGTGTGTGTGTGTGAGTGTGTGTGTGTGTGTGTGAGTGTGTGTGTATGTGTGTGAGTGAGGGTGTGTTTGTGTGTATTTGTAGGAGCGTGTGAGTGTGTTTGTGTGTGTTATTGTGTGTGTGAGTCTGTGTGTGTGTGAGTGTGTGTGTATGTGTGTGAGTGAGGGTGTGTTTGTGTGTGTTTGTAGGAGCGTGTGAGTGTGTTTGTGTGTGTGTGAGTGTGTGTGTGTGTGTGAGTGAGTGAGTGTGAGTCTGTGTGTGTGTGAGTGTGTGTGTATGTGTGTGAGTGAGGGTGTGTTTGTGTGTGTGTGTGTGAGTGAATGTGTGTCTGTGTGTGTGTGTGTGTGAGTGAGGGTGTGTGTGTGTGAGTGTGTGTGTATGTGTGTGAGTGAGGGTGTGTTTGTGTGTGTTTGTAGGAGCGTGTGAGTGTGTTTGTGTGTGTTAGTGTGTGTGAGTGTGTGTGTGTGTGTGTGTGTGTGTGTGAGTGAGTGAGTGTGTGTCTGTGTGTGTGTGTGTGTGTATGTGTGTGAGTGAGGGTGTGTTTGTGTGTATTTGTAGGAGCGTGTGAGTGTGTTTGTGTGTGTTATTGTGTGTGTGAGTCTGTGTGTGTGTGAGTGTGTGTGTATGTGTGTGAGTGAGGGTGTGTTTGTGTGTGTTTGTAGGAGCGTGTGAGTGTGTTTGTGTGTGTTAGTGTGTTTGTGTGTGTGTGTGTGAGTGAGTGAGTGTGTGTCTGTGTGTGTGTGTGTGTGTATGTGTGTGAGTGAGGGTGTGTTTGTGTGTGTGTGTGTGTGTGTGTGTGTGTGAGTGAGTGAGTGTGTGTCTGTGTGTGTGTGTGTGTGTGTGTGTATGTGTGTGAGTGAGGGTGTGTTTGTGTGTGTTTTAAGTCACTACAAACAACTAAATGTGACAAGTTAAGATCATTTTGTGTATTTTTATTTGTCCATTGGCTCATTTAGTCGGTTATTTTTCATGCATATTAAAGTTTCTAGCATTTAAGAACTGATATTATGAATGTAAAACAAACAAACAGCAAAATCTTACAGAAAAAACACTTTTGTGTGTGTGTGTGTGTGTGTGTGTGTGCGCGCGCGCGTGCGTGTGTTTTAAATCACTATAAATAATCAAATGTGACAAGTTAAGATAATTTTGTGTATTTTTATGTATTTATTGGCTCATTTAGTCGGTTAGTTTTCATGCATATTAAAGTTTCTAGAGTTAAAGGCCTGATTTGATCCCACAGCTGGTGTGGAGGCATTCGGCCTCTCAGAAACAGATGTTTTATTTATCGATTGATCTCTAGTGATACACTGCGGGCGTCGCTATGTTGCTCTGCCATCTCTTATGTGGCTATTATTTCAAACAGGACATGGCTTTGATTATATGTGCCAATTGCATGAGACATGTTTCATGATACAATAGGCTTTAAAATGCATGTGTTTAGAACAATGAAAGGTTATGATATCGCCCCTCTATATGGGGTATTAATGCAGAATTTACCTTTGAACAAGAAATCGTATTCATCGTCCCTGTTGCCCATTGTAGAGAAGCCCGCTGAGACCTTCAGTCCGCCCAGAAGAGGGTAAAGCAGTAGATGTTGTTTTAATCTCTCAATCCAAGTATAAAAGTATAAAGTGAACAGGGAAGACACAGAACGCGCTGTCAGACCGCAGGAAGAGCTCGCGCTGCTCGGGTCTGCATTAGGGAGGAGTCCCGCTGGTCATTTCCATTCCACACAGCAGGGGCGCTAAAAACACTTCTGAAATATACTGCATGCATTCTCATCACAACAGGATTATATGACACAGGGGCTTTCAAACTTTTTGGCATCAAGGACCCCCTTCCTAACATATAAAGCCAGCTCTTATTTTAATGCATCAAGTCCCAATTATATTATGTGAAAACAATATATATATATATTGTAAGCATACAGCATTACTTAGGAAGCAAAATTAAACCTTTTTTACTCTTTAAAATAAATAAGTGCACTCCTTTTCTCTGAAATATTTCACGGACCCCCTAGCACCCCCTTGAGGCCCCCTGGGGGTCTTAAAATCCTTAACTTGCACCTGGAGCACACGTGAGTGTATATAAACACATTTTGCATGTTTTTCAAGCTGAAAAAATAAATATCGCTACTTTTATTTTGAACAAAATGTGTCTTTTCATATAAATGTCTTTTAAATAAATAAAAACATGTACACAGGCATGAGGGTCCAAAAGGCCATCTCTGTTTTTATTTATTTATTTATTTATTCAAATCTTTTTTAAGAAATAATAATAAAAGATTATTCCAAATGACTTGATGCCACTCTTTTAAAGAATACAATAAAAAACAGGGCCTGATTAGCTCAGCGAGTATTGACGCTGACTATCACCACTGGAGTCGCGAGTTTGAATCCAGGGCGTCCTGAGTGACTCCAGCCAGGTCTCCTTAGCAACCAAATTGGCCCGGTTGCTAAGGAGGGTAGAGTCACATGGGTTCTTGCTCTCAATGGGGCGTGTGGTGAGTTGTGTGTGGATCGTGGAGAGTAGCATGAGCCTCCACATGCTGCGAGTCTCACGACGAGTCACGTGATAAGATGCGCGGATTGTGTGTCTGTGTGTGTTTGTGTGTGTGTGTGAATGTATGTGTGTGTGTGTATGTGTGAGTGAGGGTGTGTGTGTGTGTTAGTGTGAGTGAGGGTGTGTGTGTGTGTTAGTGTGTGTGTATGTGTGAGTGAGGGTGTGTGTGTATGTATGTGTGTGTGTGTGTGTGTGTGTGTGTGTGTGTGTGTGTGTGTGTGTGAATGTATGTGTGTGTGTATGTGTGAGTGAGGGTGTGTGTGTGTGTTAGTGTGTGTGTATGTGTGAGTGAGGGTGTGTGTGTGTGTGTTAGTGTGTGTGTATGTGTGAGTGAGGGTGTGTGTGTATGTATGTGTGTGTGTGTGTGTGTGTGTGTGTGTGTGTGTATGTGTGAGTGAGGGTGTGTGTGTGTGTTAGTGTGTGAGTGAGGGTGTGTGTGTGTGTTAGTGTGTGTGTATGTGTGAGTGAGGGTGTGTGTGTGTGTATGTGTGAGTGAGGGTGTGTGTGTGTGTGTTAGTGTGTGTGTATTTGTGAGTGAGGGTGTGTGTGTGTGTTAGTGTGTGTGTATGTGTGAGTGAGGGTGTGTGTGTATGTATGTGTGTGTGTGTGTGTGTGTGTGTGTGTGTGTGTGTGTGTGAATGTATGTGTGTGTGTATGTGTGAGTGAGGGTGTGTGTGTGTGTGTTAGTGTATGTGTGAGTGAGGGTGTGTGTGTGTGTTAGTGTGTGTGTATGTGTGAGTGAGGGTGTGTGTGTATGTATGTGTGTGTGTGTATGTGTGTGTGTGACCCTGGGCCTCCCCTAGGTCGACTCAGCCTAAAATGAGTACCTGGTGCGGTGTGTAAAACATCTCCACTGGGGAGACAAAGGCGGTCGGGCTATGTGCTGGCCACACACCCCCTCGTGTACCGTTCAGGCCTTCATAGGTGCTCGCTAACAGCACTTGCCCCTACAGTCTGTTAAGGCTAAATGGGGGATCTTTGTCTTTGTGTGTATGTGTGTGTGTGTGTATGTGTGTGTGTGTTGTTAGTGTGTGTGTGTGTGTGTGTGTGTGTGACTCCAGCCAGGTCTCCTAAGCAACCAAATTGGCCCTGTTGCTAGGGAGGGTAGTCACATGGGGTAACCTTCTCGTGGTCATGATTAGTGGTTCTCTCAATGGGGCGTGTGGTGAGTTGTGTGTGGATCGTGGAGCCTCCACATGCTGCGAGTCTCTGCGGTGTCATGCACAACGAGTCACGTGATCAGATGCGCGGATTGAGGTGAGTAACCGCGCCGCCACGAGCACCTGCTAAGTAGTAGCAATAGGGCATTCCAAATAAAAGTGTCCCGCTATTGACCCATAGACACAAACCTTAAAGTCTTGACAAGCTGTTGGACATTTCCACGGTTACCGGCAAGAAAAAAGGACAGTAAATAAACATGCTGACCATACATCAAGGCATATGATCATATGTGATATACATAGTATGGTCTAATGATATAACATGCCACTGAATTAAACCCATATTCGTGGTGTTTTTGGGGGTAATAATCAGAGAGGAACCTGGAGGAAATACATGACCTGACTGTTTCCTGTAGCAGACAGGAAATGAGGTCGCCCTGCTGCTTAAGCTTCCCAACAGGTGACTCGAGTTATAAAAAGAACAAACTCAATTCAAATATACTGACATGGTTCCTGGTTTCCAATCCGAATGGGATCAATACAAATATGCCCAAAATCAAGACCCCTCACGTATCCGCATGCTTATTGCATCATAATGCGGTGCATTGATGTTGTGCTGTTTGCTCAACGCTCATTAAATGGCATATGTGTGCCATTTAACATCATGTGTGATGTATAACATCAGCGGTTTTGAAGAAGACTCACTGTCAGAGGAATAAAGAGGTGAGTCATGTGCTCCTCCCATGGTAACATGCAAATGAGGGATGGATTTAGGGTTCATCACATGACTCGCATGCAAAACAGAGTTTGTCTCTCGCAGAACAAAGCGCAAATGAACTGGAATGGTTGAAACTGCGTCACAGGACCGTGTATATGTGTCTAAATGTATTGAAACGGGCCAGTCCCGGCTGAGTGCTCAGCTAAAGGAAACACCTCATGAAGTTTCTTCATCTTTGGATGAGTCACTTTGGGCTTTTTAAGGCATGATTCTGGGTAAATCTGCATTGTGTTACAAATGAAGCTGAATGTTCATTAATGTCTGTTCTTGCTGTTGTTGCAGTAAACACCGGCTGTATGTCTCCGGACAGACACTAGAGAGCGTGCACGCTGCGTAACGCCTCGACTGTAACACGGACTCAATTCTTCACTAGTGCAGCATTTTATTATTGTTCTTCCCCTGAAGGCCATTTATAATGTTAGTCTTATCATTCATAATGTTAGTCTTATCATTTATAATGTTAGTCTTATCATTCATAATGTTAGTCTTATCATTCATAATGTTAGTCTTATCATTTATAATGTTAGTCTTATCATTTATAAGGTATTTGACTTTATGTCAAATTATTTATGTCAAAATTTATTTCATAATTATGAATTGTTATCTAAATTATGAATTTTTATTTCATAATTATGAATTTTTATCTAAAAATTATGAATTTTTATTTCATAATTATGAATTTTTATCTCAAAATTATGATTTTTTTATTTCATTATGAATTTTTATCTAAAAATTATGAATTTTTATCTCAATTATGAATTTTTATTTCATAATTATGAATTTGTATCTAAAAATTATGAATTTTTATTTCATAATTATGAATTTGTATCTCAAAATTATGATTTTTTTTTCATTATGAATTTTTATCTCAAAATTATGAATTTTTATTTCATTATGAATTTTTATCTCAAAATTATGATTTTTTATTTCATTATGAATTTTTATCTAAAAATTATGAATTTTTATTTCATAATTATGAATTTTTATCTCAAAATTATGAATTTTTATTTCATTATGAATTTTTCTAAAAATTATGAATTTTTATTTCATAATTATGAATTTTTATTTCATTATGAATTTTTATCTCAAAATTATGAATTTTTATTTCATAATTATGAATTTTTATCTAAAAATTATGAATTTTTATTTCATAATTATGAATTTTTATCTAAATTATGCATTTTTTTATTTCATTATGAATTTTTATCTCAAAATTATGATTTTTTTTATTTCATTATGAATTTTTATCTAAAAATTATGAATTTTTATTTCATAATTATGAATTTTTATCTAAATTATGAATTTTTATTTCATAATTATGAATTTTTATCTAAATTATGATTTTTTTCATAATTATGAATTTTTATTTTATAATTATGATTTTTTATGTCAAAATTATGAATTTTTATCTCAATATTATAAATTTTTATCTAAAAATTATGAATTTTTATTTCATAATTATGAATTTTTATCTCAAAATTATGAATTTTTATTTCATAATTATGACTTTTTATCTCATAATTATGACTTTTTATCTCAAAATTATGAATTTTTATCTAAAAATTATGAATTTTTATCTCAAAATTATGAATTTTTATTTCATAATTATGAATTTTTGTCTCAAAATTATGAATTTTTATCTCAATATTATACATTTTTATCTCAATTATGAATTTTTATTTCATAATTATGAATTTTTATCTCAAAATTATGAATTTTTATTTCATAATTATGCATTTTTATCTCAAAATTGTGAATTTTTATCTCAATATTATAAATTTTTATCAATTATGAATTTTTATCTCAAAATTATGAATTTTTATCTCAATATTATACATTTTTATCTCAATTATGAATTTTTATCTCAAAATTATTAATTTTTATCTCAATATTATACATTTTTATCAATTATGAATTTTTATCTCAAAATTATTAATTTTTATCTCAAAATTATTAATTTTTATCTCAATATTATACATTTTTATCAATTATGAATTTTTATCTCAAAATTATGAATTTTTATCTCAATATTATAAATTTTTATCAATTATGAATTTTTATCTCAAAATTATGAATTTTTATCTCAATATTATACATTTTTATCAATTATGAATTTTTATCTCAAAATTATTAATTTTTATTTCATAATTATGAATTTTTATCTCAAAATTGTGAATTTTTATCTCAATATTATAAATTTTTATCAATTATGAATTTTTATCTCAAAATTATGAATTTTTATCTCAATATTATACATTTTTATCTCAATTATGAATTTTTATTTCATAATTATGAATTTTTATCTCAAAATTATGAATTTTTATCTAAAAATTATGAATTTTATTTCATAATTATGAATTTTTATCTCAAAATTATTAATTTTTATTTCATAATTATGAATTTTTATCTCAAAATTATGAATTTTTATTTCATAATTATTAATTTTTATCTCAAAATTGTGAATTTTTATCTCAATATTATAAATTTTTATCAATTATGAATTTTTATCTCAAAATTATGAATTTTTATCTCAATATTATACATTTTTATCTCAATTATGAATTTTTATTTCATAATTATGAATTTTTATCTCAAAATTATGAATTTTTATCTAAAAATTATGAATTTTATTTCATAATTATGAATTTGTATCTCAAAATTATTAATTTTTATTTCATAATTATGAATTTTTATCTCAAAATTATGAATTTTTATTTCATAATTATGAATTTTTATCTCAAAATTGTGAATTTTTATCTCAATATTATAATTTTTTTATCAATTATGAATTTTTATCTCAAAATTATGAATTTTTATCTCAATATTATACATTTTTATCTCAATTATGAATTTTTATTTCATAATTATGAATTTTTATCTCAAAATTATGAATTTTTATCTAAAAATTATGAATTTTATTTCATAATTATGAATTTTTATCTCAAAGTTATTAATTTTTATTTCATAATTATGAATTTTTATCTCAAAATTATTAATTTTTATCTCAATATTATACATTTTTATCTTAATTATTAATTTTTATCTCAAAATTATGAATTTTTATCTCAAAATTATGAATTTTTATTTCATAATTATGAATTTTTATCTCAAAATTATGAATTTTATCTCAAAATTATGAATTTTTATTTCATAATTATGAATTTTTATCTCAAAATTATGAATTTTTATTTCATAATTATGAATTTTTATCTCAAAATTATGAATTTGTATTTCATAATTATGAATTTTTATCTCAAAATTGTGATTTTTTATCTCAATATTATACATTTGTATCTCAATTATGAATTTTTATCTCAAAATTATGAATTTTTATCTAAATTATGAATTTGATCTCCAAATTATGAGTTTTTATATCAATTGTGAATTTTTATCTCATAATAATGAAATGCCAAATTAGGTAAATAAATTCCTTAAAAGCATTAAATATATTAATCTCATGCATTGAAAGAAAAATGCTGAAAGGTCCGTTCAAGAACCGTGTACGTCTAGTACAGGGAACGTTTCTGTCTCGAATCAGTACGTCTCGCAAATGTATCGCAGATTTGGTGCGAACGGGCCTTTAGAAATAAACCTTTAAGGCCACACTAATCCGTTCTCATTTTTCATTTTCTAAATGCTTTGATTTCGGTGAAGAAAAATGTCATTCTAGTATGAAATGAACACGCTTGAAAGACTTTTAATATTGGCTGACCGGTGTGTTGGTCATTAGTGAAGGTCAAGTTGCTCAGTACAGAAAATGTGTTAATATGTAAATATGGGCGGTCACGTGTTCATGAGCTCATGGTTTTTCATCACTCAGACTTCTGAAAATGTACAAATCTTTTACTTTTCATCTTCAGACGAATTGAGAATTAGAAATATGAGAATTAACATTTCATTTATGTACAAGGCAGTTTTTTCTCTAAAACAGAAATGTCTTCTCAGATCAGATCCTCAATCCTGCGGCAATGTGAACATGACATTACTCCAAATATACCTGAAGTAAGACGTTTCATTTCCCTGCTGCGTTACACTATACTACACTATACTAATCCATACTGTGCCGTGCTATGACATACTATATATGCTATTTTATACTATACCAATACTTTACTGTACTACACTATCACATACTATACCACTACTGTACTATACCATTCTACACTACACTTCACTTTTGCTTTACTATACCATACTGTGCCATGCTATGCCATACTATATATGCTATTTTATACTATACTACTACTTTACTGTACTACACTAGCACATACTCTATCGTGCTTTACTACAATACTACTGTGCTATTCTATACTGTAAGACACCATAATACACTATTCTACTACTTTACTATATCTTGATATACTATACTGTAGAACTATACAACACTACACTACACTATTATTTTACCACACTGTGCTATGTTATACCAAACTATATTATGCTATACCATACTACTACTTTACTATACCATACTTTACCATGCTATACTATACTACTGTTATGCTATGCCTTACTATACTACCTCTATACTATACTGACTATACCATGCTATACTGTACTGCTACTTTACAATACTATACTGTACTACTACTACTACTGAGCTATATTACACTGTATGACGCCATACTATACTATGACTTTACTGTGCCATACTATACTACTGTTATTACATTCTTTACTATACTACTTCTATGTACTAAACTGTGCTATATAAAGCTACACTATACTGCACTATTACTTGACCATACTGTGCCATACTCTACTATACTATACTACTGTGCTATTCTATGCTATACGATACCATAGTATACTATTACTTTACTGTACCATACTATACATGCCATACTATAATGTACTATACTACTTCTATATACTATACTGTGCTATACAAAGCTACAATATACTGCACTATTACTTGACCATACTGTGCCATGCTCTACCATACTATACTACACTATACTATACTACTGTGCTATTCTACGCTATACGATACCATACCATAATATTACTTTACCGTACCATACTATAATGTACTATACTACTTCTACAGACTATACTGTGCTATATAAAGCTACACTATGCTGCACCATTACTTGACCATACTGTGCCATACTCTACTATACTATACTATTGTGCTATTCTACGCTATAAGATACCATAGTATACTATTACTTTACTGTGCCATATAATGTACTATACTACTACTTTTGTATACTTACATTTTACATTTATATTTATGCATTTGGCAGATGCTTTTATCCAAAGTGACTTACAGTGCACTTATTACAGGGACAATCCCCCCGGAGCAACCTGGAGTTAGGACACAATGGTGGTGGCTGTGGGGATCGAACCAGGGACCTTCTGATTACCAGTTATGTGCTGATTAACAGTTATGTGCTTTAGCCCACTACCACCACCACCACTCCATACTATATCATACTATACTATATTACTACTATAACATGCCTTACTATATTACTACTATACTATACCATGCCATGTCAAACTATACTATACTAGTATGTCAAAACTATACTATACTATACTATACTATAAACCAGCTAGACATAGTTTATTTAAGGATTTTATTTGTCCTTACAGTAAAGCACTCTGGAAATACACATTTAACCACTATTCTTTAAAGATCTTTAAATTCCTTTTGTTCCATAACTGGATTAACACTGTCAATAATGTACATGCTTGTAATGTCTGTTTTTGTTTATTGCCAGCTGTCCATGGGGGATAACATGAAACAAGATCCGACCCTGATTATCACATTCCAGGCTCAGGTTGTCATGGTGACCCACAGCCCTAATGAATGAAATATCTTCTTCTGTAATATGTTCTAACCATTGTTTGTAAATAAGTAAACATGTACAGGGTCGCATTGAAATGAAGTAAAAAGAGAATTAAAGGACGGAGGAAATGATCTAGTAAACAAGAGTGTTCTTAGATACTTTAGTGATTTTGACTGATAGAGACACCCCTGGTTTTTAAAAATAAAAATCTAACCCCTTTAATGTTATGATATAAAGTCCCTTCCTTGCATTTAGAGTCATTGTGAACACTGACTTACATAATATTCCTCTCATAGTTCAGTGCCTAAAGTGAATAGACGTAGAGTATGGATTGATTTTATGTCATGATTAAATACAAGAATAAGTCTGTATAGACCCTTATTGTCCCCATCACAGCCTGAAGGCTAATGGTTATTACTATAGAACTACAGCATGCAGTTAATGGTAACTTACAATCATTTCTGCAGCTCCATGTGTATGTCATCATAAGACAGGAACATTTTACTGCTGCTGCATGTCTTATTTTTGGTCATTCTTTTGGGAACTAAAGAGGCAATAAAATGGGCATCTGACATTTTTGCAGTGGTGTGCTGTCCATAAAATTGGGGGCTGTTCAAAGATGTGACACCAAAAATGCTCCCACTGCAGATATAATTGTACTGTACACAGTTTGTGTGAACATTTCACCAAAAAAAATAGCATTAATGAAACAATAATTTAATAGATTCAATACCCAAAAATATCCAACAGTATAAAGTGCTGCAAAAGTTAAGGTGCATAAAACTTAAAAAATGATAAGATAATTATTTTAACTAATTTTATATATATATATATATATATATATATATATATATATATATATAATACACAAAATTTCAATAAAAACATTTTTCACAGTAACGTCAAGTAACTTAGCAATTAACAGGTCTTCATTTACCACTTTTACATTAAGAATAGACACAGATCAAGTTTATTAAATTTAATTTATTTAAGGCATTTATACTTCAAAAAGTGCTTTAACTTATTAGTCTACTGTATATGATCAACTGATAGTAAGTGTGCCATTCGGAAAGTTGAGGAAAAACTGCTACCTATTCTAATACTACAAATAAAAAAAGCCAAATAAAGACTTTCTTTTTATGCATAAGTATTTTTGAAAGTGGAATTAAGTATGTGCCTGAAGATAGATTTTCTCCTTACGTAATAATGTTAATCACTGCAATAACCTGCCATTACCTCGCCATGAGGTCTGTTAACTGCATTAGACATCATACAGGTGCTGCCATGTATTATTAATTACGCCTGTGTGAATCACAACAGACAGGTGTTTTGCAGACCCCCACTGAACATCATTCAATATTTACCATCACTGTGATTTAACTGTGGAGATTTTTCCATGATCCCGGACGAGCCCCCACTTTATAACTAAAATAAATGATATAGCTGCAGTACATTTCAATAATAAATTACATCGTATGTAATACATAATGTACAACATCATATTGAAGTCATGAATTCTCTTGGTAGCTGACAGACTATTTAGAAACTCCTACAAAATTTATGAAACTAGTTAAACATGGCACCTCACTAGACCGCTGGACAGATATCATGTTTACATTTGACATTTACGTTTATGCATTTGGCAGGCGCTTTTATCCAAAGCGACTTACAGTGCACTTATTACAGGGACAATCCCCGGAGCAACCTGGAGTTAAGTGCCTTGCTCAAGGACACAATGGTGGTGACTGTGGGGATCAAACCAGCAACCTTCTGATTACCAGTTATGTGCTTTAGCCCACTACGCCAACACTACGCCACACTATTTAGTAAGTGTGCTATAAAAATTTACTAACAACAGCTAATGCAGCTTTGCCCGTTCCTTTCCAAACGAATCTCTTCTTAAAACCAACAGGAAATGGTGTTCACTACCGTAATGTGATACATTTACGAGTGAAACAGGATATTTATTGAGAAAAACATGTAGGGCCGGACTTGATTAAATCAATGGGGAATTGATTGGATAGCGAGAAGTGGTCTATGTGTGACAGATGGTTGAAAAATAAAAGGGTTTGGTGACGTCAGCTGAAAAGGAAAGTCAATTTTGTTTCCATGTTGACTTTAAGCACAAAAACAAACAATGGAAACTTGACTTAGAAAAACAGATATTTCATTATAGATATGATTAGATGAGTCATATCGAGAGAGAGTTAATTGTGGATTAAGGTTTACTAAAATGAGTAGGTAAGTCATTAAAGGAATTTTACAATTCACTTTCATTATATGGGAAATAAAAGATGCACTTAATGCGAATGGTGACTGAGGCTAACATTCTGCCAAACATCTCCTTCTGTGTCCCACAATAGAAATTACTGATATGGAACAATATGAGGGTAAGTAAAATATGACAGAGTTTTCATTTTTGGGTGAACTGTCCCTTTAAATAGAAATGTATTTTTTTTAGACATTTCAAATGAAGTTAGACACTACAGTGACATCATCCCCTGTTATTGGGATCAGTGTGCATCTTTTGTGCTGGTCAGTAATGGTTAGAAATGTTTTTTATCATCAAGATTTTAAGATTTGTGTCTATACAGAAGTAACTTTCAGAGATAAACCTACACTGATATTAAATGGAGTTACAAGTGTGACAAAACAACAACTAGCCCTGGTCTCCTCCTTTTATACAAATCCCCTCTGGACAGATGTCCGCCTCACGCTCTCAACCAGCCAATCAGAACACGAGCGCATGTTTAAGGGGTGAAAGTGCGCGCAAGAGATTCCAAACAGTCCAGCAGGACCAGCACGCACCGTGCACGCACTCCGGACCTCGAACTACGTAACAAAGGTATGTGACATTTTCAACTTATAAACACATTTTTTTAAGTATTATGTAGACTGTTCGTGTGATTTCGTGAGGAATATTACAGGGGAAAAACATGCAAGAATAAGTTACTTAATAAATAACATTCTTTAGATCTTCAGTAGATTCTTTAAACCAAAGATAACACTTAATAATATTCTGTATGAAGCCGGTATGCGTTATAAAGACATTGTTTTAGTTTATATGGATACTAACCCTTTATTACACCCACACCTCAATGGAAAATCTCTCTACCCAACTATTTAGATGTCTTAAAGAGGGTTAAAATAATGCTTATAAACATCTTATAATCAGTTTTGTGTTCTTGTAAATAATGTTATACACACTTTATAACACATGTTCATACCTATTCATAGTCTATTATTTTGAAGAGTACAATGTTATATCATGCATGGTCATGTGTTATAAATGATATATAATAGATAAGTATTCTAATGTATATCGCGCATGATCATGTGTTATAAATGATACATAATAGATAAGTATTCTAATGTATATCAGACATGATCATGTGTTATAAATGATACATAATAGATAAGTATTCTAATGTATATCAGACATGATCATGTGTTATAAATGATATATAATAGATAAGTATTCTAATGTATATCAGGCATGATCATGTGTTATAAATGATATATAATAGATAAGTATTCTAATGTATATCATGCATGATCATGTGTTATAAATGATATATAATAGATAAGTATTCTAATGTATATCATGCATGATCATGTGTTATAAATGATATATAATAGATAAGTATTCTAATGTATATCACGCATGATCATGTGTTATAAATGATATATAATAGATAAGTATTCTAATGTATATCGCGCATGATCATGTGTTATAAATGATATATAATAGATAAGTATTCTAATGTATATCACGCATGATCATGTGTTATAAATGATATATAATAGATAAGTATTCTAATGTATATCACGCATGATCATGTGTTATAAATGATATATAATAGATAAGTATTCTAATGTATATCACGCATGATCATGTGTTATAAATGATATATAATAGATAAGTATTCTAATGTATATCACGCATGATCATGTGTTATAAATGATATATAATAGATAAGTATTCTAATGTATATCACGCATGATCATGTGTTATAAATGATATATAATAGATAAGTATTCTAATGTATATCACGCATGATCATGTGTTATAAATGATATATAATAGATAAGTATTCTAATGTATATCACGCATGATCATGTGTTATAAATGATATATAATAGATAAGTATTCTAATGTATATCACGCATGATCATGTGTTATAAATGATATATAATAGATAAGTATTCTAATGTATATCACGCATGATCATGTGTTATAAATGATATATAATAGATAAGTATTCTAATGTATATCACGCATGATCATGTGTTATAAATGATATATAATAGATAAGTATTCTAATGTATATCACGCATGATCATGTGTTATAAATGATATATAATAGATAAGTATTCTAATGTATATCACGCATGATCATGTGTTATAAATGATATATAATAGATAAGTATTCTAATGTATATCACGCATGATCATGTGTTATAAATGATATATAATAGATAAGTATTCTAATGTATATCACGATGATCATGTGTTATAAATGATATATAATAGATAAGTATTCTAATGTATATCACGCATGATCATGTGTTATAAATGATATATAATAGATAAGTATTCTAATGTATATCACGCATGATCATGTGTTATAAATGATATATAATAGATAAGTATTCTAATGTATATCACGCATGATCATGTGTTATAAATGATATATAATAGATAAGTATTCTAATGTATATCACGCATGATCATGTGTTATAAATGATATATAATAGATAAGTATTCTAATGTATATCACGCATGATCATGTGTTATAAATGATATATAATAGATAAGTATTCTAATGTATATCACGCATGATCATGTGTTATAAATGATATATAATAGATAAGTATTCTAATGTATATCACGCATGATCATGTGTTATAAATGATATATAATAGATAAGTATTCTAATGTATATCACGCATGATCATGTGTTATAAATGATATATAATAGATAAGTATTCTAATGTATATCACGCATGATCATGTGTTATAAATGATATATAATAGATAAGTATTCTAATGTATATCACGCATGATCATGTGTTATAAATGATATATAATAGATAAGTATTCTAATGTATATCACGCATGATCATGTGTTATAAATGATATATAATAGATAAGTATTCTAATGTATATCACGCATGATCATGTGTTATAAATGATATATAATAGATAAGTATTCTAATGTATATCACGCATGATCATGTGTTATAAATGATATATAATAGATAAGTATTCTAATGTATATCACGCATGATCATGTGTTATAAATGATATATAATAGATAAGTATTCTAATGTATATCACGCATGATCATGTGTTATAAATGATATATAATAGATAAGTATTCTAATGTATATCACGCATGATCATGTGTTATAAATGATATATAATAGATAAGTATTCTAATGTATATCACGCATGATCATGTGTTATAAATGATATATAATAGATAAGTATTCTAATGTATATCACGCATGATCATGTGTTATAAATGATATATAATAGATAAGTATTCTAATGTATATCACGCATGATCATGTGTTATAAATGATATTTAATAGATAAGTATTCTAATGTAGTCTACAAACGTTTGTTACAACACAAAAAATATCAAAATAAAAAATGTATTTAAAAGATATTATTATGTGTATTATTGATATCACCCAATACCTTAATAGTGCACTATATGTGCTTTATAAGTATATATAAAAGTATAATAATATATATTACTAATGGTAACATGGATTATACATTTACATTGAACGATATATTTTTAACAGTATTTATTAATATTGTAAATAAATAGTTTATAGTGCATTAACTAATGTTAACATATACACATTTAGATTTTAAACATATTAAAGTATTAGTTGAAATTAACATTAAACACGATTAATACATTTTGTAAAAGTATTGTTCATTGTTAGTTTATGTTAACTAACGTTTACAAATGAAACAATCTATATATTATAATCTGCTTTTTCCATTTGTACATTATCGTGAATGGTTATTGCACAGTGTGATGTTTGCACAAAGCACATTTCAATACCTCTGTAAGGATGTGTATGTGACAAATAAACGTGCTAGTACAATATGATCATTAGTAGTTCTGTTGACGGTAAATAAGTTGTTTGTTTTGTTCATTGTGGAGATATGAGACCTGATATGCGTCATGTATTTTTAGAGCTTTTTTCTAAGAGGTGCTCCATCATAAACCGCACACAATGATTAAACGGCTGTTTATAAGTGGATTGATTAGCTCTATTGATCTGTGTCTATTTCACAAGCAGGCTTTCCTTCAGGACGTGCCACAAAGGGATTATTAGCCATGTTAACTTTATAACAAACTTCATAACCTTTCTGAAATAGGTTATTCGATTTATGCATTTGGCAGATGCTTTTATCCAAAGCGACTTACAGTGCCCTTATTACAGGGACAATCCCCCCGGAGCAACCTGGAGTTAAGTGCCTTGCTCGAGGACACAATGGTGGTGACTGTGGGGATCGAACCAGCAACCTTCTGCTTATCAGTTATGTGCTTTAGCCCACTACACCACCACCGCTCCTCATTCATATTGCATGTCACAAGCTAGTTTTTATGGAACCCCAATATTAAATCAGATATTTATTTTTCAAAGTCAGAAAATCCTCCTTATTTAGTCACATATCTTTAACCCTGAGAGACCCAAGCATTGATGTTCTTGACATATATATATTCACTGTTAAACGTGTGTTTAGGAAACCAATGGTAATGTTCATATATTCATAATATATGATAATTCAGTTTGTTTCTCACCAAATCTTATCGTACACTTTCATAACAATCATGAGCTCATGAATAATTAATTAGACTTCTGAATGATACTTTTGTGTTCTTTTGAAGCTTGAAGGGGTGGTCACCATAAACTGACACTGTATGACATCACTGAGCACAACATTTATGCACAATTTCTCCCTTTGTGTTCAGAACAAGAAAGAAAGTCATATAGACTTACAATGACTGAATTTACATTGTTGGGTGAATTATCACTTTGATATTTTCAAATTCACGCTTTAACTTATTCAATGTAAAAAGTGCTTCATATTTTCTTTCAGTTATTTATCATTTTTAAATGACTTTTTTGCCTTAACTAATTAATTTGAATGGGCCTGCGGTGTGAATTAATCCTTAAAAGGACAAAGAATATATATATACATTTTTTTTTTATTATAAATTAAATTAATTATCAATTGAGAGACTATGTACTACTTTTAAGAGTATTGTATAATACTCTTATAATAATACAATATATATATATATATATTGTATTAACCGCTGCACCACCGTGCAGCCCCTATATATATAGAGCGGCACGGTGGTGCAGCGGTTAGCACTGTCGCCTCACAGCAAGAAGGTCGTGGGTTCAAACCCTGGTTGCCCCGGCCTTTCTGTGTGGACTTTGCATGTTCTCCCCGTGTCTGCGTGGGTTCTCTCCGGGTAATCCGGCTTCCTCCCACCATCCAAAAGACATGCAGGCTAGGTTAATTGGTGTCTCCAAAAAATTGCCGTGGATGTGGAGGTGAGTGTGAGTATATGTCTGTCTATGTGTGGCCCTGCGATGGACTGGCGACCTGTCCAGGGTGTCCCCTGCCTTTCGCCCAATGTTAGCTGGGATAGGCTCCAGCCCCCCGCGACCCTGTACACAGGATAAGCGGTTGACGATGGATGGATATATATATATATATATAAAATACAAATTATTATTATTTTTACATTTTATATACATAATTTGTATTTTATTATATACTATATATAATGTGTATTTTATTTTATATATATATATATATATATATATATATATATATATATAAAAAAATTATTTATAATGTCTATTTTATTATATACTATATATATATATATACACGTTTTATTATATATATATATATAAATTTTATATAATGTGTATTTTAATATATAATATATATATATATATATTTTATTATATACTATATATACATTTTATATATAATGTGTATTTTATTATATACTATATATATATATATATACACACACACTTTTATATGGTAATCACACATACTGTACCAAGGTATACATATCAAAATACCTTGCTATTAACATCTGATACTCTACACTGCGGTACTTATAACAGCAAGTGCTATTATCGACATTACGTCAGGCCAGTTGATAACAAGGCACAGCTTTGTCTATATGACCTCATCGTTTCTAAAGTAGTTATAGATGCCCTCTGACCTGACTTTTACCCTTTAGTTGTTATTGACCTGTCTTGGGATGCCTCAGCTGTCTCTAAGATTGGAGTCAGCTGTCCTAACAAAGGCAAAGGAAGGGAATTCCATTTTATCTCATGATAAAAATGGGATGATGTGGACGCGGAGAAAGCTGATGACTCAAAAAGATTTCTTTAATATCAAATATGAAGGAAGTTTAAAAGGATCTGGTGTCTCTGTTATACGGCACTTTGCACTTTAATATTCAACACAGATCTGATGTGGTAAAGAGGTGACCTGATTTAGTTCTCTTTTATGTGGCCATTATTGATCCACAATGTTATAAGGTCTTGATCGACCCACATTTACCATCCTGTCTTTCTCTTTCTTCACAGAGCACCGTTTCCTGTCACGTTCCGGCTAGAAATAGCTGCTTTTCTCTGACAACAGTGATGTTCCCTGGCTGGTGAGGACACCTGCCACACGAGCAATTAGACACATAGTAGAGCGTGTCACAGCATGTTTGTGTCTTGCTGGAGTTTATATAAATCTGTTTGCGCACTGTACAAGATGTGGACATCCTCTCTGCTGTGAAAGTTTCCTCTGATGCTTTAACTTTGACAGTTAAAACCGCTTGATTTCTCATCGCACCTACTTGTGAGGTAATATAACTTCTGATGTCACATTTTCCTAGACATACTGTTTGAGTCTGGCTAAATCATCCCAGAAGGAATTTTGATTACTCAGATGTTGCTCTTTCATGTCTCAAAAGATTTAACAGAGTTTTCAGATAAGTTTCAACTTTGTCAATAATTTGTCAACTTTCTCCAGAAATATAAAAGTAGACACAAATTAAGATGTTTGAATTGTCAATTGAATGGTTGACATTTAGAAATAATATAGAGCGATACAATTAATGTGGAATGTATTGTTTAGATCATTTGGTTTTAGAAGAATGTAATCAGAAACACTGAAGTTAATATTGAGATTTAATTTTCGAGGTCTTTTTCTATGAGAAACAGCATTAGAGGCATAATGTTGATTACCATGTTACAGTGAGACACTTACAATGGAAGTCAAAGGTGATTATGTTCCATTTAAAACCCCTTTAATTTTGTACATGACACTGTGTTGTAGCTGTTTTCCATGCCAGTGGTGGTTGAAATGCTGGGCTGGCCATTTGAGATGTTTGACATTCTCCATACCACTAGAAGGTAAAAACAAACTCAGTGTAAGTCAAATGGATAACGTAAATATTGTGCTCTGCGCCACAATATCGAGAGAAGCTGGTGTCGGATCAAACTCAGTTTCCCAGTCGGGATCTGTTTCCCGGGGGGAACAGTATCTGACAGTCAAAGTCTCCACTGTCAGAATGCATTCCCTCATGCACACACCTAATCCTTGCCCTGACATACACTACCGTACCCTACCTACCCTACCCCTAACCCTAACATACACTACCGTACACAACCTACCCTACCCCTAACCCTAACATACACTACCGTACACAACCTACCCTACCCCTAACCCTAACATACACTACCGTACCCAACCTACCCTACCCCTAACCCTAACATACACTACGTACCCAACCTACCCTACCCCTAACCCTAACATACACTACGTACCCAACCTACCCTACCCCTAACCCTAACATACACTACCGTACCCAACCTACCCTACCCCTAACCCTAACATACACTACCGTACCCAACCTACCCTACCCCTAACCCTAACATACACTACCGTACCCAACCTACCCTACCCCTAACCCTAACATACACTACGTACCCAACCTACCCTACCCCTAACCCTAACATACACTACCGTACCCAAACTACCCTACCCCTAACCCTAACATACACTACCGTACCCAACCTACCCTACCCCTAACCCTAACATACACTACGTACCCTACCTACCCTACCCCTAACCCTAACTTACACTACGTACCCAACCTACCCTACCTCTAACCCTAACATACACTACGTACCCTACCTACCCTACCCCTAACCCTAACATACACTACGTACCCTACCTACCCTACCCCTAACCCTAACTTACACTACGTACCCTACCTACCCTACCCCTAACCCTAACATACACTACGTACCCTACCTACCCTACCCCTAACCCTAACATACACTACCGTACCCAACCTACCCTACCCCTAACCCTAACATACACTACGTACCCTACCTACCCTACCCCTAACCCTAACTTACACTACGTACCCTACCTACCCTACCCCTAACCCTAACATACACTACGTACCCTACCTACCCTACCCCTAACCCTAACATACACTACCGTACCCAACCTACCCTACCCCTAACCCTAACATACACTACGTACCCTACCTACCCTACCCCTAACCCTAACATACACTACCGTACCCAACCTACCCTACCCCTAACCCTAACATACACTACGTACCCTACCTACCCTACCCCTAACCCTAACATACACTACCGTACCCAACCTACCCTACCCCTAACCCTAACATACACTACCGTACCCAACCTACCCTACCCCTAACCCTAACATACACTACCGTACCCAACCTACCCTACCCCTAACCCTAACATACACTACGTACCCTACCTACCCTACCCCTAACCCTAACATACACTACGTACCCTACCTACCCTACCCCTAACCCTAACTTACACTACGTACCCTACCTACCCTACCCCTAACCCTAACATACACTACTGTACCCAACCTACCCTACCCCTAACCCTAACATACACTACCGTACCCAACCTACCCTACCCCTAACCCTAACATACACTACCGTACCCAACCTACCCTACCCCTAACCCTAACATACACTACCGTACCCTACCTACCCTACCCCTAACCCTAACATACACTACGTACCCAACCTACCCTACCCCTAACCCTAACTTACACTACGTACCCTACCTACCCTACCCCTAACCCTAACTTACACTACGTACCCTACCTACCCTACCCCTAACCCTAACATACACTACGTACCCAACCTACCCTACCCCTAACCCTAACATACACTACGTACCCTACCTACCCTACCCCTAACCCTAACTTACACTACGTACCCTACCTACCCTACCCCTAACCCTAACTTACACTACCGTACCCTACCTACCCTACCCCTAACCCTAACTTACACTACCGTACCCAACCTACCCTAACCCTAACATACACTACGTACCCTACCTACCCTACCCCTAACCCTAACTTACACTACGTACCCTACCTACCCTACCCCTAACCCTAACTTACACTACCGTACCCTACCTACCCTACCCCTAACCCTAACATACACTACGTACCCAACCTACCCTACCCCTAACCCTAACTTACACTACGTACCCTACCTACCCTACCCCTAACCCTAACCTACACTACTGTACCCTACCTACCCTAACCCTAACCTACACTACTGTACCCTACCTACCCTAACCCTAACCATAACCTACACAACCGTACCTAGATTAAAAAAACATTTTGAGAAAAATATAATAATGGTCCTTATACCAGAACCTAAAATTCCATGGTACCTTTATCCAGACATTAATATCTGAAAATTTTAAAACAAAAGTCTTGTTTGAGTTTCATTTTAATTCCAACTTCAACTCTAACCCTAACCATCCGAAAATAGTTCAGAATATGGGAACTTAAAGCTCTATTCCAATTCCAAACCTTTGGTCTAGAAACAGGAATATAACATTAATTCATATGCTTAAAGACAATCTGAATCTTAACTCTAACTCAAATCCTAACCGTAACCTAACGCTAACCTAACTTAACCCTAAACCTAACCTCAACTTTAATTTTAAACATAGCCCCTACTGGATATTTATTCTGGTTGGAGCATGGTTAGTGTGGGAGGGAAGACTGGAGGGAGTGGGGATGGTTTTCAATGCTGAAAAAACCCGTCCATGTTTCTTCAATTCTCAAAACCCGTCCATGTCTCCATGACGTCCTGCCCACTGATAGAAACACACAAGCCACCCACATGGATACTTTACATTTGCGATATACACGATATAGCAAAATCTCTATCGATTGACACTTTATATCGTTGCCACGAGACAAACCGTCATATCGCCCAGCCCAATTTGGAAGGTTTAAAGGCAGAAATCTGAAGCTTCTAATTTTATAAAAGCACTCTCATTCGTTCTTCTTTTAAAACTCATGTATTATTTGAGCTGTAAATCAAGTCAAAGTTATTTTAGGGATTTAGGGTTTGTTGATATTGCATCGTCATGGCAACTAGGTTGTAAAAGTGGCTATAACTTTACACAGAAAAGGTTAGCGATTTTACGACACTACAATCATGTTGACACACATTTTGTTTACGTCTTGTTATACTTTTGAAACAGTGAGTATTTTAACGTTTACTTCCATTTTAAGTGTCTCGCTGGAACACAGTTTTTTGAGCTGAACTTGTAGTGAACCCAGAATATTCCTTTAAAGAGCCATACAATTTATGTGGATTGCATAACACAAAATATTCAGTCTTGGAAGAATTTGATGAGAAATGACTTCATACAAAGATCTCTGATTTTATTGATTGCAGATTTTGAGACTTGGCAAATCAGAACAGTTTGAGACACCGTTGAAAAATGAAGATCTGGAGGAGACATTTGTGAGATTGCTGGGGTCTATTTCTCAGAAGGAAACATCGGAGAAGCAGGAGACCTGCCCCACTGCTGTCTAGGAGAAGCAACTGAGATATACACATTTCATCTAGGAACTGTGAAGATGAGTGAAAGCCTTCTGAAAGAGTACGAGCTGCAGTCTCTGGCTCCTGTCTCGGACCCGGGGGTCACCGCGGGGCTCCTGCTGGCCCCTGACATCGAGCAGAGCACAACCATGTGTTTTGTCGGGCTCCTGATGGTCTTTTTAGTTTTTCTGCTGGTCCGTTGTTTCCGGATTCTTCTGGATCCCTACAGCAGCATGCCATCCTCATCGTGGTCTGACCATAAAGACGGTTTGGAGAGGGGACAGTTTGATCACGCAATGGTGTAGCTGCACACTTGCAAACAATCAGTTAAGATATTAGGTTAAAAAGGAGTTTTTCCTCTACAAAACACAGTTCACTTTAGGGTTTCAGGTCAAGCTGAGGGTAATTCAGTTTTTGTAGCTCACAGAGAAGCACTATTTATATTGCTAACAGGGTCTGTTCCAAAAACCTAATGAGCTTTCTCAGGAGTCTGAATTTTAAGGCATCATTTGCACGCTCTCAATGCAAAGGCTGTCCCAAAAGCCTCCTAAGATACCTTATTTTGGCCAAATTGTAAAGTACAATTGAATGTATCCTTCAGCGATCCTTAAATGTCCCAAGAAGGTATTGCTACAGTCTGAAGAATTCCCAACGTCTGTTGAAACAGCAAAAGAGGGCAGGAAATCTCCAGAAATGGCGGGGTTACTCCAAAATGGGGCGGCACTTCCACCCATGGTTAGCTTTAGGGGGCTCCCTAAAGCTCCCGTCCCCTTTCTGGAGTTCAGCCAGCAGCTATATCCTTCTCGAATGTCCCAGTGAAATCAATGCAACACTATTTAAAAGACGCACAAGAAGGCCGGTCCATATAGAGCGCAACAGTCTGGTTCTTATTCTTATAATCCACAACCTAAAATCTATAGTTTTTTATATTCCCATCGGTTTTTTTTGCCAATGCTTCATGGAGTTGCAGTTTATGCCCTCATTGTCTTTATGTCCAATTTTCAAATACTTTTCTACCTCAAAACAAAGTTCATGATGTTGTGATTCACATCAGAGCTGGTTGGTTTGATTCATGACTCACAACTCTTTTATAAAGGATTTTATTAAAAGTCTATGGAACAAATGAATGGGGAAAATACTACCGGAACCCAGATGGCTGAAAAAGTGGGCGGGCACTGTTGCGCTCTATCGGTCTGTGGCAGGGCGGAGGGTGGGGCCGGGTCATGATTATACACGCCCGGTCCCTTATCAGGCTAAATAAGAGGGATAAAGGCCGACTGCGGAAGGTGGTGTGACGAGCGAGAGATAGTTTACGGCCAGCTAGCCATCCTAAGTGTGTTTGTGTCTTTTGTTTAAGTTTGTCATTAAAATATGATTTATATCGTCAAGCCAGTTCTCGCCTCCTCCTTTCCATTGAACTGCGTTACACTGGTGCCGAAAGCTGGGAAGGAGAAGGGATACGCCGTAGTAGAGTTCTCTCCTCTACCGTCCACACCGACGGAGCAGCCGCCATCTGCTGGGGACGAGGAGCCCGGCCGCGGCTGCTCCATTGGGCTTGTCGGCGCTAGCATCAGTGTCTTGCCCAAGGACACTTCGGCATGTAGAGTCATGTGGGCTGGGAATCGCCAACCCTGCGATTTGTGGCCGACCCGCTCTACCACCTGAGCCACAGCCAAAATTTCCGCCCTGTCCTCTACCAGGCTCTGTAAACTTACACCAACTTTATTACCTTTCGTATCATAGGTTTCTCAATCATAAATGGCGCAAATGTGCCTTAAATGCTGCCCAGATTTATTTTTGTAACAGAAAATGTATTTACTCTGTGTTACATATATAAAATCAGTTAATTTTATTAAATGAATAGGTATTTAACTAATATATTTCATTTTTATTGTATTGACAGCATGTTCGTTAGGGTTTTGAGCATGGCTGAGTCTAAGGGGGTGAGGGCCAGGGGGCATTGCCCCCCCTGTGCCCATTTAAAAACTTCTAACATGCCCCAACCTCGAAACACGACCAAGAGGGACCAACCCAAGTGAGGAGGAGATGAAGAGATAAACAGATGCCCACCCTAAAGATCACATCATAGTGCTGTTGCTGTTTGATCATTCGGAAACCTGATTCTTGTATTACATTTATTGTAAATTCTTGCAAAGAAAGAATCCGTTCAATAAATGACATTTTACCCCCCAATGTACTCTTGATACGAGCAGTGTGCACTGAAGTCAAAACGACCCAGGTCAGTTTAATGAGCTGAAACAGGTGTGCTTTTATAATCCTTCCCACAGCAGTTGCATCACCCATTACAGGGTGAAAGGTCATGTTTGGGTTGTTTTCTCTTTCTGTGGCATTCAATAAATTGAGGCAGTAAATGATGTTCTGCGGGGATGTGTATGAACATGTCACTATTGTTTATGTTCGATCTGTAGAAGTACATTACTGAACAGCAGGTCTGATTAGGAGACATGTATATTGAGTGTGTTATTGATTATTGTACGCTGTAAATCATGCAGGTATTGACATTTGTTCCCAGTTGGATGGCATGAAAGAAGAGAAAGACCAGCTCCATTGACCTCTTCAGGTGCCCAGCTCTGCTTATTAGTGGTATGTAAAAAATGTAATATAGACAGTGAAAAGAACATGCATACATGTTTTTTTTTAGCAGCATTCAGCTTCAAACTTCTACACATTGATGTTGCTTGTGTGTCTGTTAACTAGATGTTTATTTGCATTGCTGGGTAGATTATTTCAGAATTGCAATCTGGATTTTTGTTCCTACCCTCACCTATGGTCATGAAGGCTGGGTCATGACTGAAAGAACTAGGTCGCGAGTACAAGCGGCCGAAATGGGCTTCCTCAGAAGGGTGGCGGGCTTCTCCCTTAGAGATAGGGTGAGGAGCTCAGTCATCCGTGAGGAGCTCGGAGTAGAGCCGCTGCTCCTTTGCGTCGAAAGGAGTCAGTTGAGGTGGTTTGGGCATCTGGTTAGGATGCCCCCTGGCCGCCTCCCTAGGGAGGTGTTTCAGGCACGTCCAGCTGGGAGGAGGCCTCGGGGAAGACCCAGGATTAGGTGGAGAGATCACATCACCACACTGGCCTGGGAACGCCTCGGGGTCCCCCAGTCAGAGCTGGTTAATGTGGCTCGGGATAGGGAAGTTTGGGGCCCCCTGCTGGAGCTGCTGCCCCCCGTGACCCGACTTCGGATAAGCGGTTGAAGATGGATGGATGGATGGAATCTGGATTACATGACTAAAATTGCAATCAGATTATGTATTTTTTAATGCAATATAATCTGATTATTTTTGGATTCCCTCTAACTCTTCTTTATTTGATGACACATGCATTTAAGTAGAATAATCTATACTATCTTGAAATATTTCTGCTTAAATGCATTTATAGGGATGCACCGATATGAAAATTTTTGCCTGATACCAATTTCAATAAAAAAAAAATTATAATAATAATTCCATTGAACATCGATTGGATCTGTTGAAAACATGACAGGCCAAAATTTTAAAGAGAGCCACAATGAAAGATAAATGGAAAAAAGATACAACAAAATAACAAAATATGATAGCGTGATGACTAATATATAAAAAAGTTTATTTTGCACATTTGCAGTTTAATACAAAATAAAAAGAACATTACGAATTCATGCTATGCATATGTTTGGCAATCCCATGGAAATAGCAACCATATCATGGAAAATAAAACGTTTAAACCAAAGGAACAAACCCCCCTTTTAAATTCTGTATTATAGTGATATAATATGTTATGGATACCAAAACGCAGCCTTTAACGGTTTAATAATCGTGCAAGGTCATACAGTGATTTCAGTCTTAACCCTAAGAAGATGTGTGTATTAAATATGATACACAATGTCCGTTCAAGCTGATGAGCCAGACAATCTTTGATATGTAAGTTTAAATGTTTATAGCACCCTCTAGTGGTTATTTGTGAAAAGAGTGGTTTCAATGTTTATACCGATCTATTTAAAATGGAAGCGGATTGAGCAAAAACACTCTAATGTTGTGTGACGGATCTAGTCTTTCTCCTTCACTCTGCGTTGTGGTTTACACAAAGATTCCCTTGATCCGATGGAGACTATCCGTACGACAGGCTCAATCTCTGGACGAACCCCCCAATGAAAGCACGAACACAAATGCTGACTGGTGTAAATCTGTTTATTGCAGCTGTTGAATGAAATAAAACACTCTTTTTAGTGTTATTTCGCTGCAGGCATAACTGACCCACAGCGTGCGGTACACATTGCAACTGCTCTGTGTTGCGTCATTTTAACAGAATTAACCAACATTAGCGTCACAACACGTGAACACACTTGGCATGATACATGTTAATAAACAAACATATACAAAAAGACATACCTGTTGAATGAAATAAAACACCCTTTTTAGTGTTATTTCGCTGCAGGCATAACTGACCTAAATAAAATATAAAATAAAATTAACCTCATGGCCTTGCTAACGAGAGTGTGGCACAACAAGAGTTCACAAAAAGTCATATAACTAACAAACGATATGTTAATACTCTAATTCAATGATCGAAATATTAGCCAAACCAAATCACAAACATAAAATACTCAAAAATTCGACTTATTTTGCATTATAATCGAATGAATATTATTGAACTAAGACGGAGCATGAATATACCCACATATTTTTCCCTGCAGTCCCCAAACAACCACATGAGGGCACCACTACCACATGAAAAACAACCGCTGCTGAATTCAGAAGGAATTCACATTAAAAAAATGAATAAAATACTAACTCTGTTACAGTTGCAATAAATAACAGCTTATTTTAATAAAGTAAAAGTGACAGTAATTATTATATTTATACTGATGTTTTATAATGAGTAATTGCTGAATATAAGCAACTTGTGCTTGGCTAAAATTTTGAAATTTTATATATTATTTTATTGAAAATCCCCTTTGTAATCCATGTATTTAATATGATACAACAGACTTTTGAGGAATATCTCTCAATCTCCATTACATCACATTCATGCACACCACAACAAAAACAGAGCTTTGACATTTTTTTATAACTTTTTACGTGATATATTTAAAGTGTGAACTACTATTTCTGTGTATTGTCATATATGCAGCCTGCTCTGTCATTATAAAGATCTCGTTATTTTACATTACAAGCTATTATGATATCATCTTACCATAAGTTCCTGAGACCCAGCGATAAAAGTCTATACCCCAAGATATTTGGATCTTTCCAAGACCTCACCGAGACGATCATTTGATGTGTATGTTTACATCTGAAAGACATATTGATTATGTCGTTTGCTCATCTGGAATACATCTATAAGACGTTTCCTTGCGGACAGCCGATGTCTTTGAAACGTGAACGTTTATAAATGATATTTTAAGATGTTTTTAAGATGTTCAGCAGATGTTAAATTGTTTTTGATGCTTTCCAGGTGAAAAGATCTAAAACAGACACCTCAGAGACGTACGTGTGCTATCTGGGTACAGACAAAAATGTGTGTTGACATTGCTAATCTAATCCTAATGTCACATACCTTGTAGGGCAGATGGTATTCAGATTGGGGTGTATACAATGTCTTTGATGTGACAGCTGATCTAATTAAAGCAAAGAATGAAATCTCCACCAGACAGCACAGGAAATCTAAATGTAGTTTCTTTCCCACAAGCACCATCTACTGGTAACAATGAGCCTTCTTTTAAAAAATCATATACAGTATGGCACAATGTACTGTATGTATGTACACCTATATGTTTTACTCTATTTCATATATAATATTTTCTATATGAAATACTTAATAAATAAGTTTTTAAAGGTAGCTTCTCAAGTGAAAAGCAAAATACAAAGCCATATTAAAGCTGCAAGCAGCGATGAACGGGCCCTCGCACCCTGGCGCACATTGGGGCTGCTGTGCCAGGGGAACATCACTCAGATTTTTTTAGCATTTTTTTTAGCCCTTAAATGTTGTTAAGAGTGTATCACAGTGTAACACATGCCATTTCCGGTTGCCAGTAGGTGGCGCTATGACTATAACTGAATATTGGCATGTAGAAGTGTTCAGGCCGGGACTCTTATCAAACATGTGAAGTTTGGGGCAGATTGGATATTTTATGTTTGAGTTACAACAACTTCCTGTTTCATGGCGAAACATCTAACTTCGTCAGGCTGCCACGGACACGGTGTTCAAAGAAAACTCTAAAGCTTAACAATTTAGCATCGCCAAGACCTTTAGATTAGATATTATGTTGATCTAATTTAATCTCTAGGAGGAGTTCGTTGAAGTACGAGGCCTGGAAATGGCAAAAACTAAGCAAAAATCACAATGGCTGACTTCCTGTTGGGTTTAGGGCATGGCTCTAAGAGACTTTTTTGTTCGTGTTGACATGTTACACATGCCTTCTAATTTTCTTACGTGTAGGTGAAATGTGGCGTGAGGGCTGCTTCGTTGAAATTTTGCAGGTGGTGCTATCGAGCCATTTTGCCACAATTAATTCTAAAACCAGTATCAGATGTACATTTTTCCCACTTTTGAGATGTGTGTTAAATGAGTTTTCGAGCATTTTTAGGTCTCAAAAATTGTACTTGTTTCATATCGAAATTTGTCAGGCCGGTACGGACACGCTCTTCAATGAAAACTCAAAAGCTTCACAGTTTAACATCACCAAGGCCTTTAGATTAAGACTGACGCTATTGAGCCATTTTGCCTCACCTAATTCTGAAACCCATATCAGATGTAAACTTTCGCCACTTCTGATGCGTGTGCAAAGTTTCATGAGTTTTCGAGTATGTTTAGGCCATCAAAAATGTGATTAATTTGGGGAAAAGATAATAAACACCTAGAAGAACAACAGGGTCCTTGCACCATCGGTGCTCGGGCCCAAATAAAGGATTCAAATACAAGTATATAAATATAGCTGCAAGCAGCAATATGATTCCTCCTCAATATGGGAAATCATTTAAAATTGATCAGTAGAGGGTTGGGGTTAATCCCTCCCAATGGAGGAATCCAAAAAACATTTCTGTCTGAATCCTAAACGAAAAATGTTTCAGTGTACAGGAAAATCCATCATGCCGGACCTTATGGATCCTTGAGGCTTTTTTGTTCCCAATGAGAAATGAGGTATGTACATTAAGTTTCAGAAGAATTTAATAAATGGGGTGGAATTACCATCACTTTGAAAATAGGACATTTGGGCATGGCTTGTAGCGCCCCCTGAGGGTGAATGTGGGCCATTCTTGGTGTGGGGTTTCCTGTTGGCCTGTATTATCAATGTACACAATTCGAACATTTTTGACAAGAAAATGGCTCTTTTCGGTATGGCTTGTAGCGCCCCCTAAGGGCAAATGTTGGCCATTATTGGTTTAGGGGTTACCATTGGCCTGTAGTATCAATGTACAAAATTTGAACATTTTTGACCCAAAAATGTGACTTTTGGGCATGGCCTGAAGCGCCCCCTAAAGGCAAATGTGGGCCATTCTTTGCATAGTACTTCAGAGTGATGTCATCTTGAAGAATGTTAGGTTTGAAAAACCATCAGTCAAAAATGACATTTGATTTATTGACACGTATATATTGAGGCAATGTAGACATTTACATAAATATGCCCTTTCAGCCATTTTGTGCTTTGTTCATTTTTGCTAAGTAACATATTGAAAGACATCAGTTAAACACATGGGTACCAAATATCAAGTCAATTGGAGCTACGGTTTAGGAGAAGAAGATGTTTGTAGGTTTTTCCAAATTTTCACTGTACAGGAAAATCGAAAATTTTTAATTTTTCAGAATGAGGAGATCTACAGTATGGTTTGAATAAAGAGTTTCTTTGTGGAAAATAGGGATACAACAATTAACATGCATGTAAAACACCATAGCACCTCCCGGTGGCCAGTTTCTTTTCAATTTTGCACAAACCTGGGGCCGAGAGATAAATAGGCATACCAAATTTAGTTCCGATCAGCCTGATTGTACCCTACATAAAAGCTTATTGGCCTATGGCAGCCATGTTTTTAAAGATATGTGACTGTGCTCATAGACCTTGATGGCACCTTGGACTAAGACAGTGCATGCAAAATTTCAAGTCATTCGGAGCAACGGGTCCATAGTATTATAGTACCACCAAGAGGCAAAGGTGTGCAACATTTTTTGAGTGACCTCACCATGAGCCCATACATACATTCACCAAATTTGTTGATAATATCTCAACCCGTTTAAAACATAACAGTTTTAGTACAATGGACACGCCCACTACGAATTATTCTGCACTGGTTTGGTTCCAATTGCGCAAAGGCCTAGGATGAGTTCATTTTAATTTATTATGATTCCTCAGAATGTCCTGTTTTCCATATTTAAACAGTTTTGTGAAGTTTGGCATTTGTGCCAACAAGATACAGGACTATTAGTCATAATGGGCCACATTGGTCAATTATATCGGATTGGACCTTCTAGATGATTTAATGGATCAAAATTCTTTCGATTACTTTTTGCAGGCATGGTCTAGTGCTGAGCTGGGCCAAGTTTGGTGAAGATCTGATTAAAGCCCTTGGAGGAGTTCGAAAAAGTAGGGTTTTCAGAAAATTAGAATGGCAGAAACATTTTATAAAATGAAATAAAACTGAGATATGCATTTTGTAGGACTTGACGCAAGGATTTAGTGGTAAAAAAGTATTTTGATTTTAATATGCTCTGATGCGGAGTAATTACCAAAAAGGTAAAATAAACATTATTATAGTGCCACCTTGTGGCCGATTTTCACCAAAATTGGTACACAGCCCCATTTTGACACAGTGTATGAATATCTCAAGTTTCGTAACGGTCGGCCATTCAGATTTGATGTTATAAGCTGCTGAAATTTGATTGGCTGCTGGTGGCCATGTTTTTTTATTTGTCCGAATTAGATTGTAGGATATGTTAGCCTTTGGCCACTACAAGATGCATAGCAATTTTCAACTTCATGGATCATACGGTTGCGGGGTTATGAGCATTTTTTAATTGTAGTGGCCCCTATGGGCGAACTGTTCAAGTTTCGTAACTTTTGGCCTTTCCGTTTGGTAGATATTGGAAATACATATATCTTCTCAACGATTTGATGAATCAAAATTCCTTTGATACATTTTTATCAGAAAGGTTCATAGTAGACACAACCCAATTTCCGTGCGAATCGGACATACGGCCTTGGAGGAGTTCGAAAAAATAAGTTTTTCGAATTATGCAAATTAGCGCGAAACTTTTCATGACGGAAATGAAATCGGAGATATACGTTTCATAGACCTTGACTCAAGGATTCAGTGGGAAAAAAAGTATTTTGATCCTAGCCCTTTCGGTTCCAGAGTTAAGACCACAAATGCAAAGGTGCTTATTATAGCGCCACCTAGTGTCCGATGGGTTTGTGTGTGGGTGCCTGAGTACTGGGGGGGATTTCTGACCATCCCACCAAGTTTGGTGTCTCTGCGACTTACGGTCTCTGACGCCCAGACACTTTTAGGCCAGAAATAAAATAAGAATAATAAGAATAATAATAAGAAAATCGCAACAAATACAAACCTTCGGTGCTTGGACCCCTAACAAGGGTTACAAAGAGGAGCAAATCAAATAAAAGCTCTCCTAAAGAAACTCTTTCTTAATGCTGGATTTCAAGTAGATTTTGGAATGACCCTGTTAACATCAGGTTTCAGCTCGCCCTTTGTCTCATTAGCAAAGCAGCAGACACACAAACAAGTTCTGCTTCACTTCACAAGAACAAAACACAAGAATGTGACAGTCACAAGTTCATCAAAGGTCATCCGGTTTCAACATAAAAGACTTTGAGTCGTTTATTAATAGTTGCAGTCATTTATATATATATATATATATACATAATAAACAAACATATATATATATATATATATATATATATATATATATATATATATATATATATATATATATATAGAATCTACAAGTATTATTCACAGGCTGTTTTGATATATGAACAAATCCTTGTTCACTTAATTTGACCGATGACTCTTTTGAAACCTTTGAAGAACATATTTGGGTGTCTGGCATAAGTTACTTTTTGAGGCCCCAAGTAGAGTATGTTGATATTCATGTTTCATTGGAATGTTGCATGCGATTTAAAGCAGAGCAACACCCTCATCATGCACGGAGTCCTTTCACCAAAATCCTGTCACTTGCCCTGTGTTTGCATGTAATCTACAATCTGGAACATGCATAAGAATGCCGCGCATGAGACTGGAGGCGAAAGTGTGATTAAATCTGGTGACTTTCTATATGTTATCACGTCTCTTTTTATCTGTCACGGAGCAAAAATGATCAGTGACTGCACACAGGTGAACTTTTCACCTATGTGCAAAATGCCTACAATCAAGCTTATATAATAAAATAGAAAGTCTGGTGGAAAAAAAGGGAGATTAAATAATTAATTGGGGGTATACCATTGTACATTGATGGTGCCAGATGGCAATGCATGCGAATGTATATCATATTCATATATATACATGATGCTGCAAGGTACTTCAAAGACCATGGTACATGTCCAAAACCATAATAATACCCTGATGCCATGTAAAAAACATTTTAGTGTGTTTTGAACATTTGCAAAGGTTTGTTTTATTTGTCTTGTTTATGCTACTGCACTGTTCTAAGCATCTTTTCTTGGCTGCTGCTTTAAGAGTTATTGTGACGTCATAAACAAGACTATTTAGGAGGTCCATAACTGTTCTGATTTGGGGCATTTCACCATTGAAACCTAAAATATTATATACAGTGTCACGAATTCTGTGTTTCTGTGGCGTTTTTGATTGATTCCGACTCGCAACTGAATCGTTCGTTTGAATCGGTTCATTTTTATGACTCGTTCGAAGCTTATCTCAAAAGCATCCGTCTGAAGTTCTGAACTAGCTCTCTTTTGTCTGAACCGAACTCTTGAGATATATTTTGACTTTATTTCCTTTATAAATTGGTGTTTGTTGTTAATGACCTGATTTATGTAATGCACATCAAAAAAGTTGCTAATGGTTGTTGTGGTTGAACCGTATTTCTCCGCTTGGACACTTTCATGGAATATTCCGGGTTCAATACAAGTTAAGCTCAATCGGCAGCATTTGTGGCATAATGTGGATAACCACAAAAAATTATTTAAAATTGTCCCTCCTTTTCTTAAAAAAAAAAAAAAAAAGCTAAAATCTGTGTTTAAGTGAGGCACTTACAATGGAAGTCAATGGGGAACAAAACCTGTAAACGTTTAAATAGTCGCTAGTTTAAACGTTTAGACACAAAATGTAAACAATATGAGTGTTAACGTGATTATAGTGTGGTAAAATCGCTTACAAACCTTTTATGTGTAAAGTTATATCCAATTTTACAACTTCGTTGCCATGCCGATGTAATGTCAACAAACCCAAAAATCCTAAAACGACTGTAAAAATGGCAATTTAAACAAGTGTTAAAAGCTTCAAAATAAGTGTTAAAGTCAACATTATCTATATTTTATTTATTTTAAATTCTTTACAATTCAGAAAAAACTTTAATAAAGAAAATATCTGATTTTACTCATATCCACAAAAGTTCTGTCAACTATGTTACTAAAACATAGACTGTAAAAAAAGATGGCCGACGCCCCTTCGCTCTTTTCCATTGGTGAGAACTGAAGCCGCCAGTGTCCCGATATGGTGCTGACATCTTGGGACTTGAGTCTGCGCAGTTGCGATTTCGGGACCAGACCTGCGCAGTAGTGAGCAGGAAGTAAAGCCGCGAAATCAAGGCCCCGCCCTCACTCTCGCTGAATCAATCGCAAGCACACGCCCCTGCACTTTTGACTTTTGAATTATGACGGTGTGAAATAATTAATTATAGAAATTTAGATATTAAATTTAAAGCTCCAATCTCCTCAGTCCTCCGAAGATCCTGAAAAAAAGTCAGTTGGTGCTTCAGTGACTACTTCACTCAGAGAACCTGTCAATCACAGCTGTCAATCATGATGTCACAGCACCGTTTTTATAGCATCAAATAACTAAAAACAAACTTATTTTGAAAACAAACACTTGAAATGACATCAACGTGATAGAAACGACAGTAAATGACAGAAACTATCTTTGGAAAAAAGATATGTGAAGTGTAATTTAATTGTTTAGTTGGTCTCACGTCCCGTTGAATAACATGGGGAGGCGGGGTTTATGACCTATACCCCCCTGCAACTAAAAAATGGTGAATCCCAAAACCATGTGACCAGCATCATGTGATGTCATTTTGAACACTTCCTTTAATATTTTAACTATAATAGAATATTGTCAAGGAGTTTATTAATTGACCGTCAACTATGTTGGGTGCATTTTCATGGTTTGTAATTTTTTTTTTAGGTTTTTAACTAAAATACATATAAAAAATGTAGGTTAACCTGATCAATAAACATGTGGTTGGCCAGGCAAGACCTGCCGAAATTACGAGTCAAAATGCAAAGTGTCAACCAGGGACGGACTGACAATCTGTGCGTTCGGGAAAAGTCCAGAACGGCCGTCCAACCGAGGGCCGTCCGTCGGCACAAAAAAAAAGTATAATAAAGCAATATGAACAGTCAACAGTAGGGACATTAATACGATCACTTATATGCAACGTGTGAAAAAAAAAAAACTGAGGAAGAAGAGTCGGCCTACTAGCCAGTTTGTGATTCGTCCCCGGCCGCAGTCAGATTTGTAATGGAAGCAGGTCAGTTTAGAAAAATGTACAGTTTTGTACATGAGCTGCAGCCAGGACGAAATTAACCCTTTCGCACGTACGATCACACACACACACACACACACACACACATGTTGTGTTTCCATGTTTTATGGGGACTTTCCATAGACATAATGGTTTTTATACTGTACAAACTTTATATTCTATCCCCTAAACCTAACCCTACCCCTAAACCTAACCCTCACAGAAAACTTTCTGCATTTTTACATTTTCAAAAAACATAATTTAGTATGATTTATAAGCTGTTTTCCTCATGGGGACCGACAAAATGTCCCCACAAGGTCAAACATTTCGGGTTTTACTATCCTTATGGGGACATTTGGTCCCCACAAAGTGATAAATACACGCTCACACATATACACACACACACACACACACACACACACACACACACACACACACACACACACACACACACACACACACCAGTGTGATTAGAACGGTCAGTGCACCGTGATTAGCTGCTAATATTAAATGTGCTTTCGCGCGTTGGCTGGCGCTGAGCCAGAGACGGACGCGCTCAGCGCTGTCATATCACAACTTAGTTTTCAGTGTTTTCAACCACATAATGTTTCTTTTAGGTTTTAGGTTTCAGACATATAATTTCATTTCACATACGTAGGTACTAAACAAACAATACAATACATTTAGAGAGACATAGAGTTTGTAAAGTACAACCTCCTGACAGATGCCTATCACATCCTTGGCTTAGGTTACAAATTTCTTCTCACTCTGCCTGTGACACAGGTAGCTTGTGAGAGAAGTTTCTCTGTACTGAAGTACATTAAGAATCGCTTAAGGAGCAGAACTTCTCAGGAACACCTGGAAACATTCATGTTAATGGCCACAGAGAAGGACATCCTCATGTCCCTTGACAATGACCTCATAATAGACAGAGTTGCTCAGAATAGTGCCCTTCTCAAGAAACTTTTACTTCCCCAACATTAAAGGTGCTGTACTGTGAAGATCCAGGACTTAGCCAAAAAACTTGAACACCGACAACTTCTCAGTCCCTCACCCCTTTCCACTAAAGCCCAAAACGGTCTCCTAAGGCCCTCCCCCACAGGGAGAATGAATGCATGTGCATGAGCAGTGATTGACACGCAGTTAGACACCCCTTATGGCCCTGATGGGTGCATCTGAACAGGGAGCTGTGGATTTCTGCAAATCACACTAGGCTGCAGGTAGTACCAGAGGAGACAGATTTTTTTTTTTAATTACCTGCTTCATGTAGTTCTACTTGAACACAGGGTCAGTTTCAGCAAATATGACAGAAAGTTAGTTTTATAAGGCCTACTACACTTTTAAATTTGCTTACATTATATTTGAATAGTTATAAGTTATAGTATATAGTAACTATATGTTTTATAATTACAAGTTTGTGTAATTTGAGGTTTCTGTAGCCAGTGACATTTAATTACTTGTATTTTATTTTTAATGCAGATGTGATGGTATTGTACATTTTTTGTTTTTATTTGAAGGCTGAGGCTTCATTAATAAACAACCCCAATTATTATCATCATTGGTTTTGAGATGTTACTTGCTGTGAATACCTTGTCTGATACAGTATTGTGGCATATTATCAGGACATCCTGGCTAGTGTCTGTTGCGCGGCTAGTGGCGAATGGCCGGATGATGGGCCTATTTGGGAGAAAGTCCAGGGCTGTTTTTTAGCCCCAGTCCGTCCCTGGTGTCAACTATGTTACCGGTCAACTAAAGCTACCTTAGGGCCAACTCTTGAGTAACATAGTTGACGTGACCTTATTATATGATAATATTATTTTTCATAGATCAGTTTTATGTCATAATATAAGCCTGTATGTGTCAGAGGACACTGTGTGTGTGTGTGCCCTCATGCATGTGTGTGAAGCATGATAAATAGGGAGTTAACGGACATTTAATTGATTTAGCAAAAGTAACAAGATATGTATAATTAGATATAATTAACCATATAATATGCAAGTTAAACAGAGATCTTAAGTAAATGGTGTCATTGTATTTAGTGAAAATAGCTGGATGTTGCTTGATGAAGAGACAAAAGAACCCTTAATTATGTGTGTTACTTGAAGTGTAGCATTTAAGAGTCATATTTCTGAAATGATTCACTGAAATGAAAAATTCAAAAGAACCGATTCGCTCGAACGAGTCAGTCTGTTGAACACACCCACGTTTTACGAGAGACAGCCAGTCTCTCGTAAAACGCAGTACGGTCTCACTCAATCAGCAGAGAGACAGATATCACGAACATCAGCGTTTTCTGCACATTTATATGAATATAATATAATATATATATACAACGATCCAAAGGAGTCGGCTATTCTATTTAAACAGATTTATTTATTTATTTGTAATTATTTGCACCAACGCTACCCAAGTGCAATCAAAGAGAATGTCGTTTGAAGATGATTTTTTAAGGATTTCTAATGTCATATCTTGGGCTGTGATTACATTATGAGCAAGAGTCCGGATGCAAATCTCTATGGTCAATAGTTTGCACAAACTCCGCTAATCAGAACCGCGCGCATCATTCACCTTCATTCACCCTAAAACATCCCACAGGGCAGCAGGACACCCATCAGTGACCGTATAGAAGACATACTCGAAGGTATTTAACGTTTTGAGTTTTTGCTTATAATTCAAGTCATTGTGTTTTTGACACTTTTTTCTTTCTTGTAAAACTAGATTATGTCTCATTGTTTAAGCAAAGGTATCAGCTGTCCTCTGCCGGTCAGGTGATGTTTCAGACAGGTGTTTCGTGAAATACAGACGAGAGAGATAACTGACGTCACATCAAACTTTTGGACATGACGGCTTCTCTTATGGCATATTGTACCTGACTGTCTAACATACAGCTATTTGTCATGGATGTAAATTTGTGTCATGTTTTTTGAACATGTACCATGGTAGTACTATGTTTTTTGGACATGTACCATGGTAGTGCTATGTTTTTTGGACATGTACTATGATAGTACTATGTTTTTTGGACATGTACCATGGTAGTACTATGTTTTTTGGACATGTACCATGGTAGTGCTATGTTTTTTGGACATGTACTATGGTAGTGCTATGTTTTTTGGACATGTACCATGGTAGTGCTATGTTTTTTGGACATGTACCATGGTAGTACTATGTTTTTTGGACATGTACCATGGTAGTGCTATGTTTTTTGGACATGTACCATGGTAGTACCATGTTTTTTGGACATGTACCATGGTAGTGCTATGTTTTTTGGACATGTACCATGGTAGTACCATGTTTTTTGAACATGTACCATGGTAGTGCTATGTTTTTTGGACATGTACCATGGTAGTACCATGTTTTTTGAACATGTACCATGGTAGTACCATGTTTTTTGAACATGTACCATGGTAGTACTATGTTTTTTGGACATGTACCATGGTAGTGCTATGTTTTTTGGACATGTACCATGGTAGTACCATGTTTTTTGAACATGTACCATGGTAGTGCTATGTTTTTTGGACATGTACCATGGTAGTACCATGTTTTTTGGACATGTACCATGGTAGTGCTATGTTTTTTGGACATGTACCATGGTAGTGCTATGTTTATTGGACATGTACCATGATAGTGCTATGTTTTTTGAACATGTACCATGGTAGTGCTATGTTTTTTGGACATGTACCATGGTAGTGCCATGTTTTTTGGACATGTACCATGGTAGTGCTATGTTTTTTGAACATGTACCATGGTAGTGCTATGTTTTTTGGACATGTACCATGGTAGTACTATGTTTTTTGAACATGTACCATGGTAGTGCTATGTTTTTTGGACATGTACCATGGTAGTACTATGTTTTTTGGACATGTACCATGGTAGTGCTATGTTTTTTGGACATGTACCATGGTAGTACTATGTTTTTGGACATGTACCATGGTAGTGCTATGTTTTTGGACATGTACCATGGTAGTACCATGTTTTTTGGACATGTACCATGGTAGTACCATGTTTTTTGAACATGTACCATGGTAGTACTATGTTTTTTGGACATGTACCATGGTAGTGCTATGTTTTTTGGACATGTACCATGGTAGTACCATGTTTTTTGGACATGTACCATGGTAGTACTATGTTTTTTGGACATGTACCATGGTAGTGCTATGTTTATTGGACATGTACCATGATAGTACTATGTTTTTTGAACATGTACCATGGTAGTGCTATGTTTTTTGGACATGTACCATGGTAGTACTATGTTTTTTGGACATGTACCATGGTAGTGCCATGTTTTTTGGACATGTACCATGGTAGTACCATGTTTTTTGGACATGTACCATGGTAGTGCTATGTTTTTTGGACATGTACCATGGTAGTGCTATGTTTATTGGACATGTACCATGGTAGTGCTATGTTTTTTGGACATGTACCATGGTAGTGCTATGTTTATTGGACATGTACCATGGTAGTGCTATGTTTTTTGGACATGTACCATGGTAGTGCTATGTTTATTGGACATGTACCATGATAGTGCTATGTTTTTTGGACATGTACCATGGTAGTACTATGTTTTTTGGACATGTACTATGGTAGTGCTATGTTTTTTGGACATGTACTATGATAGTACTATGTTTTTTGGACATGTACTATGGTAGTGCTATGTTTTTTGGACATGTACCATGGTAGTACTATGTTTTTTGGACATGTACCATGGTAGTACTATGTTTTTTGGACATGTACCATGGTAGTACTATGTTTTTTGGACATGTACCATGGTAGTACTATGTTTTTTGGACATGTACCATGGTAGTACCATGTTTTTTGAACATGTACCATGGTAGTACTATGTTTTTTGGACATGTACCATGGTAGTGCTATGTTTATTGGACATGTACCATGATAGTACTATGTTTTTTGAACATGTACCATGGTAGTGCTATGTTTTTTGGACATGTACCATGGTAGTGCTATGTTTTTTGGACATGTACCATGGTAGTGCTATGTTTTTTGAACATGTACCATGGTAGTGCTATGTTTTTTGAACATGTACCATGGTAGTGCTATGTTTTTTGAACATGTACCATGGTAGTGCTATGTTTTTTGAACATGTACCATGGTAGTGCTATGTTTTTTGGACATGTACCATGGTAGTGCTATGTTTTTTGGACATGTACCATGGTAGTACTATGTTTTTTGGACATGTACCATGGTAGTGCTATGTTTTTTGGACATGTACCATGGTAGTGCTGTTTTTTGAACATGTACCATGGTAGTACTATGTTTTTTGGACATGTACCATGGTAGTACTATGTTTTTTGGACATGTACCATGGTAGTACTATGTTTTTTGGACATGTACCATGGTAGTGCTATGTTTTTTGGACATGTACCATGGTAGTGCTGTTTTTTGAACATGTACCATGGTAGTACTATGTTTTTTGGACATGTACCATGGTAGTACTATGTTTTTTGGACATGTACCATGGTAGTACTATGTTTTTTGGACATGTACCATGGTAGTGCTGTTTTTTGAACATGTACCATGGTAGTACTATGTTTTTTGGGCATGTACCATGGTAGTGCTATGTTTTTTGGACATGTACCATGGTAGTGCTGTTTTTTGAACATGTACCATGGTAGTACTATGTTTTTTGGACATGTACCATGGTAGTGCTATGTTTTTGGACATGTACCATGGTAACACTATGTTTTTGGACATGTACCATGGTAGTGCTATGTTTTTGAACATGTACCATGGTAGTACTATGTTTTTTGGACATGTACCATGGTAGTGCTATGTTTTTTGGACATGTACCATGGTAGTACTATGTTTTTTGGACATGTACCATGGTAGTGCTGTTTTTTGAACATGTACCATGGTAGTACTATGTTTTTTGGACATGTACCATGGTAGTACTATGTTTTTTGGACATGTACCATGGTAGTACTATGTTTTTTGGACATGTACCATGGTAGTACTATGTTTTTTGGACATGTACCATGGTAGTGCTATGTTTTTTGGACATGTACCATGGTAGTACTATGTTTTTTGGGCATGTACCATGGTAGTGCTATGTTTTTTGGACATGTACCATGGTAGTACTATGTTTTTTGGACATGTACCATGGTAGTACTATGTTTTTTGGACATGTACCATGGTAGTGCTATGTTTTTTGGACATGTACCATGGTAGTGCTATGTTTTTGGGCATGTACCATGGTAGTGCTATGTTTTTTGGACATGTACCATGGTAGTACTATGTTTTTGGACATGTACCATGGTAGTGCTATGTTTTTTGGACATGTACCATGGTAGTACTATGTTTTTTGGACATGTACCATGGTAGTGCTATGTTTTTTGGACATGTACCATGGTAGTACTATGTTTTTTGGACATGTACCATGATAGTACTATGTTTTTTGGACATGTACCATGGTAGTACTATGTTTTTTGGACATGTACCATGTTTTTTGGACATGTACTATGATAGTACTATGTTTTTTGGACATGTACCATGTTTTTTGGACATGTACCATGGTAGTGCTATGTTTTTTGGGCATGTACTATGATAGTACTATGTTTTTTGGACATGTACTATGATAGTACTATGTTTTTTGGACATGTACCATGGTAGTACTATGTTTTTTGGACATGTACCATGTTTTTTGGACATGTACCATAGTAGTGCTATGTTTTTTGGGCATGTACTATGATAGTGCTATGTTTTTTGGGCATGTACTATGATAGTACTATGTTTTTTGGACATGTACCATGTTTTTTGGACATGTACTATGATAGTACTATGTTTTTTGGACATGTACCATGTTTTTTGGACATGTACCATGGTAGTGCTATGTTTTTTGGGCATGTACTATGGTAGTACTATGTTTTTTGGACATGTACTATGATAGTACTATGTTTTTTGGACATGTACCATGGTAGTGCTGTTTTTTGAACATGTACCATGGTAGTACTATGTTTTTTGGACATGTACCATGGTAGTACTATGTTTTTTGGACATGTACCATGGTAGTACTATGTTTTTTGGACATGTACCATGGTAGTGCTGTTTTTTGAACATGTACCATGGTAGTACTATGTTTTTTGGGCATGTACCATGGTAGTGCTATGTTTTTTGGACATGTACCATGGTAGTGCTGTTTTTTGAACATGTACCATGGTAGTACTATGTTTTTTGGACATGTACCATGGTAGTGCTATGTTTTTTGGACATGTACCATGGTAACACTATGTTTTTTGGACATGTACCATGGTAGTGCTATGTTTTTTGAACATGTACCATGGTAGTACTATGTTTTTTGGACATGTACCATGGTAGTGCTATGTTTTTTGGACATGTACCATGGTAGTACTATGTTTTTTGGACATGTACCATGGTAGTGCTGTTTTTTGAACATGTACCATGGTAGTACTATGTTTTTTGGACATGTACCATGGTAGTACTATGTTTTTTGGACATGTACCATGGTAGTACTATGTTTTTTGGACATGTACCATGGTAGTACTATGTTTTTTGGACATGTACCATGGTAGTGCTATGTTTTTGGACATGTACCATGGTAGTACTATGTTTTTTGGGCATGTACCATGGTAGTGCTATGTTTTTTGGACATGTACCATGGTAGTACTATGTTTTTTGGACATGTACCATGGTAGTACTATGTTTTTTGGACATGTACCATGGTAGTGCTATGTTTTTTGGACATGTACCATGGTAGTGCTATGTTTTTTGGGCATGTACCATGGTAGTGCTATGTTTTTTGGACATGTACCATGGTAGTACTATGTTTTTTGGACATGTACCATGGTAGTGCTATGTTTTTTGGACATGTACCATGGTAGTGCTATGTTTTTTGGACATGTACCATGGTAGTGCTATGTTTTTTGGACATGTACCATGGTAGTACTATGTTTTTTGGACATGTACCATGATAGTACTATGTTTTTTGGACATGTACCATGGTAGTACTATGTTTTTTGGACATGTACCATGTTTTTTGGACATGTACTATGATAGTACTATGTTTTTTGGACATGTACCATGTTTTTTGGACATGTACCATGGTAGTGCTATGTTTTTTGGGCATGTACTATGATAGTACTATGTTTTTTGGACATGTACTATGATAGTACTATGTTTTTGGACATGTACCATGGTAGTACTATGTTTTTGGACATGTACCATGTTTTTGGACATGTACCATAGTAGTGCTATGTTTTTGGGCATGTACTATGATAGTGCTATGTTTTTTGGACATGTACTATGATAGTACTATGTTTTTTGGACATGTACCATGTTTTTTGGACATGTACTATGATAGTACTATGTTTTTGGACATGTACCATGTTTTTTGGACATGTACCATGGTAGTGCTATGTTTTTTGGGCATGTACTATGGTAGTACTATGTTTTTTGGACATGTACTATGATAGTACTATGTTTTTTGGACATGTACCATGGTAGTACTATGTTTTTTGGACATGTACCATGGTATTACTATGTTTTTTGGACATGTACCATGGTAGTACCATGTTTTTTGAACATGTACCATGGTAGTACTATGTTTTTTGGGCATGTACCATGGTAGTACTATGTTTTTTGGGCATGTACCATGGTAGTACTATGTTTTTTGAACATGTACCATGGTAGTACCATGTTTTTTGAACATGTACCATGGTAGTACTATGTTTTTTGAACATGTACCATGGTAGTACTATGTTTTTTGGACATGTACCATGGTAGTACTATGTTTTTTGGGCATGTACCATGGTAGTACTATGTTTTTTGAACATGTACCATGGTAGTACCATGTTTTTTGAGCATGTACCATGGTAGTACTATGTTTTTTGAACATGTACCATGGTAGTACTATGTTTTTTAGGCATGTACCATGGTAGTACCATGTTTTTTGGGCATGTACCATGATACTACCATGTATTTTGGGCATGTACCATGGTAGTACTATGTTTTTTGGGCATGTACCATGATACTACCATGTATTTTGGGCATGTACCATGGTAGTACTATGTTTTTTGGGCATGTACCATGATACTACCATGTTTTTTGGGCATGTACCATGGTAGTGCTATGTTTTTTGGGCATGTACTATGATAGTACCATGTTTTTTGGGCATGTACCATGGTAGTACTATGTTTTTTGGACATGTACCATGACACTACCATGTTTTTTGGGCATGTACCATGATACTACCATGTTTTTTGGACATGTACCATGATACTACCATGTTTCTTAGGCATGTACCATGATACTACCATGTTTCTTAGGCATGTACCATGATACTACCATGTTTTTTGGACATGTACCATGGTATTACTATGTTTTTTAGGCATGTACCATGATACTACCATGTTTTTTAGACATGTACCATGGTATTACTATGTTTTTTGGGCATGTACCATGGTAGTACTATGTTATTTGGGCATGTACCATGGTAGTGCTATGTTTTTTGGGCATGTACTATGATACTACCATGTTTTTTGGACATGTACCATGACACTACCATGTTTTTTGGGCATGTACCATAGTAGTGCTATGTTTTTTGGGCATGTACTATGATACTACCATGTTTTTTGGACATGTACCATGACACTACCATGTTTTTTGGGCATGTACCATAGTAGTGCTATGTTTTTTGGGCATGTACTATGATACTACCATGTTTTTTGGACATGTACCATGACACTACCATGTTTTTTGGGCATGTACCATGATACTACCATGTTTCTTAGGCATGTACCATGATACTGCCATGTTTTTTGGGCATGTACCATGGTAGTACTATGTTTTTTGGGCATGTACCATGGTAGTACTATGTTTTTTGGGCATGTACCATGGTAGTACTATGTTTTTTGAACATGTACCATGGTAGTACCATGTTTTTTGAACATGTACCATGGTAGTACTATGTTTTTTGAACATGTACCATGGTAGTACTATGTTTTTTGGACATGTACCATGGTAGTACTATGTTTTTTGGGCATGTACCATGGTAGTACTATGTTTTTTGAACATGTACCATGGTAGTACCATGTTTTTTGAGCATGTACCATGGTAGTACTATGTTTTTTGAACATGTACCATGGTAGTACTATGTTTTTTAGGCATGTACCATGGTAGTACCATGTTTTTTGGGCATGTACCATGATACTACCATGTATTTTGGGCATGTACCATGGTAGTACTATGTTTTTTGGGCATGTACCATGATACTACCATGTATTTTGGGCATGTACCATGGTAGTACTATGTTTTTTGGGCATGTACCATGATACTACCATGTTTTTTGGGCATGTACCATGGTAGTACTATGTTTTTTGGACATGTACCATGACACTACCATGTTTTTTGGGCATGTACCATGATACTACCATGTTTTTTGGACATGTACCATGATACTACCATGTTTCTTAGGCATGTACCATGATACTACCATGTTTCTTAGGCATGTACCATGATACTACCATGTTTTTTGGACATGTACCATGACACTACCATGTTTTTTGGGCATGTACCATGATACTACCATGTTTTTTGGACATGTACCATGATACTACCATGTTTCTTAGGCATGTACCATGATACTACCATGTTTCTTAGGCATGTACCATGATACTACCATGTTTTTTGGACATGTACCATGGTAGTACTATGTTTTTTGGACATGTACCATGACACTACCATGTTTTTTGGACATGTACCATGACACTACCATGTTTTTTGGGCATGTACCATGATACTACCATGTTTTTTGGACATGTACCATGATACTACCATGTTTCTTAGGCATGTACCATGATACTACCATGTTTCTTAGGCATGTACCATGATACTACCATGTTTTTTGGGCATGTACTATGATAGTACCATGTTTTTTGGGCATGTACCATGGTAGTACTATGTTTTTTGGACATGTACCATGACACTACCATGTTTTTTGGGCATGTACCATGATACTACCATGTTTTTTGGACATGTACCATGATACTACCATGTTTCTTAGGCATGTACCATGATACTACCATGTTTCTTAGGCATGTACCATGATACTACCATGTTTTTTGGACATGTACCATGGTATTACTATGTTTTTTAGGCATGTACCATGATACTACCATGTTTTTTAGACATGTACCATGGTATTACTATGTTTTTTGGGCATGTACCATGGTAGTACTATGTTATTTGGGCATGTACCATGATACTACCATGTTTTTTGGGCATGTACCATAGTAGTGCTATGTTTTTTGGGCATGTACTATGATACTACCATGTTTTTTGGACATGTACCATGACACTACCATGTTTTTTGGGCATGTACCATAGTAGTGCTATGTTTTTTGGGCATGTACTATGATACTACCATGTTTTTTGGACATGTACCATGACACTACCATGTTTTTTGGGCATGTACCATGATACTACCATGTTTCTTAGGCATGTACCATGATACTGCCATGTTTTTTGGGCATGTACCATGGTAGTGCTATGTTTTTTGGGCATGTACTATGATACTACCATGTTTTTTGGACATGTACCATGACACTACCATGTTTTTTGGACATGTACCATGACACTACCATGTTTTTTGGGCATGTACCATGATACTACCATGTTTTTTAGGCATGTACCATGATACTACCATGTTTTTTAGACATGTACCATGGTATTACTATGTTTTTTGGGCATGTACCATAGTAGTGCTATGTTTTTTGGGCATGTACTATGATACTACCATGTTTTTTGGACATGTACCATGACACTACCATGTTTTTTGGGCATATACCATGATACTACCATGTTTTTTAGGCATGTACCATGATACTACCATGTTTTTTGGGCATGTACCATGATACTACCATGTTTTTTAGGCATGTACCATGATACTACCATGTTTTTTAGACATGTACCATGGTATTACTATGTTTTTTGGGCATGTACCATAGTAGTGCTATGTTTTTTGGACATGTACCATGACACTACCATGTTTTTTGGACATGTACCATGACACTACCATGTTTTTTGGGCATATACCATGATACTACCATGTTTTTTAGGCATGTACCATGATACTACCATGTTTTTTAGACATGTACCATGGTATTACTATGTTTTTTGGGCATGTACCATGGTGGTACTATGTTTTTTGGGCATGTACCATGATACTACCATGTTTTTTGGGCATGTACCATGGTGGTACTATGTTTTTTGGGCATGTACCATGATACTACCATGTTTTTTGGGCATGTACCATGGTAGTGCTATGTTTTTTGGGCATGTACTATGATAGTACTATGTTTTTTGGACATGTACCATGACACTACCATGTTTTTTGGACATGTACCATGATACTACCATGTTTCTTAGGCATGTACCATGATACTACCATGTTTTTTAGGCCCAGAATAGTGTGGGAATACTGCATGGTACTTGAATATGGTAATTGTTTAGTACCATGGTATTAAAGGGATAGAAGTCTGTTTACACTGTTGTTTTGTTTATATTCTTGTCGTTTTTGCACAGCTGAATGATGGAGCAGATCAGCGATTGGTTCTGGAATCAGGACTACTGGCTTCCTCCTGGGGTCAGCTGGGAGGATATGGAAAAGGTGGAGGGACCTTGGAGACCTCTCCCACGGGATCTGTTCATCTCTCTGCCGATAGCTCTGGGGTTCATCATGCTTCGTTATGTGTTTGAGAGGTCACTGATGACTTTATCACATCCTGGGGGGGGTTTAATGTCATTAACTGCTTATGAGGTACTGGCCTGAATTTAAATCACAATATGATTTAGGCTGAATCAGTTACAAAATGTAGGCCTATTAAAAAGTAGAAGCCCACTGAAAATGCAACTGTTACAACATACTATGTTTATACCTTGTAAGTAACTTGTAGTAGCATGTAAATACCATAATCATTAAAAAGTATGATTAAAGTATCATAATACAGTATTAGGCTTGCATATGATACTTTCAGGACTTTCAGTGCCTGGTCCTTTGCATCACAAGTGCAACGCTCCATCATTTTAGCTACTGTGCTATATTGAAATCTTCCTGGAGTCGTGAGTTTGAATCCCAGGGCATGCTGAGTGATCCAGTCAGGTCTCCTAAGCAACCAATTGGCCCGGTTGCTAGGGAGGGTAGAGTCACATGGGGTAACCTCCTCGCTATAATGTGGTTCTCGCTCTCTGTGGGGCGCGTGGCGAGTTGTGCGTTGATGCTGTGGAGAATAGCGTGAAGCCTCCACACGCGCTACGTCTCCGTGGTAACGCGCTCAGTGTTTCTATTAGAGGTCAACCGATGGTGGATTTTGCCAAGACCGATAACTAATGTGGTGGAAGAGGCCGCTAACCGATTAATTGGCTGATAGTTTTTAAAATGAATTTATAGAACAACATTTTCTGAGTTGGCACCGATATTGAGGCCAGAGTCCAAAATGAATACAATCCCAGTTGTACTTTATTTTTCAACCATTATCCCAATAATAAAAATTATAATAAAATGAAGATTTGGTGCAAAACGTGGGACTTTTAACACTAAACAAGCCTGAAACACACGGGGACTCTTATTTTGAAATGACGGAGACTTGAATTAGTTACAATCAGGGCTGGATTGGTAATCTGGCATACCGGGCATTTTTCCCGGTGGGTCGACGCACTTTGGGGCCGATCAAGGCCGGACTGGCCAACGGGAGAACTATGCTGAAATGAGCCGCCGTGTTATACAGAACGGGTCACAAAACGGCGCGGATATGACGAAGGGGCAGTGATATGCAAAAAAGGACAGCGACCATCCTCAATCATTTTTGGGCCAGTTTCTATGTAAAATCCCGGGCTGATTTCTCTTCCCAGTCAACCCCTGGGTACAATGCTCTTATTTACCAATTTAGGCTTTTTATAGCCTATTTATTATTATTATTATTATTATTATTATTATTATTCACTAAATGAAGTTTGAAACACGATGTATGTGCTGAGGGACATTTTCATATTCTTTTTCTTTGCATGTCCTTGCTTCAATTAAAAACATTGTTAATAATAACAATAATTATCCTAATTATCAGAGGAACACGGAGGAATAAAAAAACAGTATCAGCAACTACCGTCTTTTTCCGATAGCGATAGTAACTATCGGCACAGATTAATCGGTAAAACCGATATATCAGTCTACCTCTAGTTGCTATGGTAACATTATAACATATAACATCTATAATAAATTTTTGTAAGTTACCAAAAGTTAAACTGTGGTATCTTATTAGGTACTATTAAATTAAATGTATCAAAATGGCAAAAAAGATTATGAAAGCTTTTTACACTGCTTGAAAAAAATACAGTCATAACAATAACTATAGGAACTGTAGTATTTTGGTGAAAATTCTAATTTATTTTGTTTTTAACTTTATATTTACTTTATTTTTCTTATTTATATGTCCGCGGGCCACGAACAATGACGCTTTCGACCTGTCAATCATTTTGCGCATTCTCTTAGTATTAAAGTTGCAGCGAATTATTGAGGCTTAATGCCATTTTTATGCCATGTTGTTCACAGCAGTTGCCAGTTGAGGGCGCTGTTTTGCTGCCGGCGTTTTTCACAATCGTTTCTGCACGATGTCGGTCTCAATAAAGCTCATTTGCTATTTTTGGAGTGCGCAGTGTTGCCAACTTAGCGACTTTGTCGCTAGATTTAGCGACTTTCCAGAACTCTTTTGCTAATTTCATTCCAAAAAGCCACTAACGAGAAATCTAGCGACTTTTTGGACAAACCTTAGCTGCTTCCATAGAAGAAAGTCGCCAATGCTGCCAGGCAGTCAAGGGCCCCTGGTAGTCAAGGGCCCCCCGGCAGTCAAGGGCCCCTGGTAGTCAAGGGCCTTCCGGCAGTCAAGGGCCCCTGGTAGTCATGGGCGTGGTCTTGCTTTCCTGCCCGGACTTGGAGGCGCACCTCATTCTGCATCTCCTGTGTTCAGTGAGACAGACAGAGAGAGAGAGGTGAGACAGTGAGACTCAGAGAGAGAGAGGTGAGACAGTGAGACTCAGAGAGAGAGGTGAGACAGTGAGACTCAGAGAGAGAGGTGAGACAGTGAGACTCAGAGAGAGAGGTGAGACAGTGAGACTCAGAGAGAGAGAGGTGAGACAGTGAGACTCAGAGAGAGAGAGGTGAGACAGTGAGACTCAGAGAGAGGTGAGACAGTGAGACTCAGAGAGAGAGAGGTGAGACAGTGAGACTCAGAGAGAGAGAGGTGAGACAGTGAGACTCAGAGAGAGAGAGGTGAGACAGTGAGACTCAGAGAGAGGTGAGACAGTGAGACTTAGAGAGAGGTGAGACAGTGAGACTCAGAGAGAGAGGTGAGACAGTGAGACTCAGAGAGAGAGAGGTGAGACAGTGAGACTCAGAGAGAGAGAGAGGTGAGACAGTGAGACTCAGAGAGAGGTGAGACAGTGAGACTCCGAGAGAGAGGTGAGACAGTGAGACTCAGAGAGAGAGAGGTGAGACAGTGAGACTCAGAGAGAGAGAGGTGAGACAGTGAGACTCAGAGAGAGAGAGGTGAGACAGTGAGACTCAGAGAGAGGTGAGACAGTGGGACTCAGAGAGAGAGAGGTGAGACAGTGAGACTCAGAGAGAGAGAGAGGTGAGACAGTGAGACTCAGAGAGAGGTGAGACAGTGAGACTCCGAGAGAGAGGTGAGACAGTGAGACTCAGAGAGAGAGAGGTGAGACAGTGAGACTCAGAGAGAGAGAGGTGAGACAGTGAGACTCAGAGACAGTGAGACTCAGAGAGAGAGAGGTGAGACAGTGAGACTCAGAGAGAGAGAGGTGAGACAGTGAGACTCAGAGAGAGAGAGGTGAGACTCAGAGAGAGGTGAGACAGTGGGACTCAGAGAGAGAGAGTGAGACAGTGAGACTCAGAGAGAGAGAGGTGAGACAGTGAGACTCAGAGAGAGAGGTGAGACAGTGAGACTCAGAGAGAGAGAGGTGAGACAGTGAGGTGAGACTCAGAGAGAGAGAGGTGAGACAGTGAGACTCAGAGAGAGAGGTGAGACAGTGAGACTCAGAGAGAGAGAGGTGAGACAGTGAGACTCAGAGAGAGGTGAGACAGTGAGACTCAGAGAGAGAGAGGTGAGACAGTGAGACAGCACAATCAGTTGACCGCACGGCGACCGCACATAGACGTGAATGAGCTGCGCATGTGCAAACGCGTTGTCAAGGACCAATCACAAATCTGTTTCGAAAAGAGGGGGCGTGGCTAATCCAGCGGCTGAAGTCACTTACAGCACCTTTAATTTGACTTATTATTAGCGTTTGCTCAGGCGAGTTTGAAGCATCACTTATTTTCCTTAATTTTGAATATTGAATTTAAAAATGTACTTCTGCTGAGCCTCTTACATGCAGGAATCTTTTGTCTTACTGAGTTGATTCGCTTCCGTATAAAATCAGTCTCTTTGTTTAGTTTTGCACGTTTGCCGTCTGCTGTCGCGTAACTTTATACCGGTGGCGGCTGCTGGTCTTTCAAAGAGGGGAAGCTCATTTTCGGCCTACATTATAAACTTATTTACCCTATGTTTTGCACTAAATCAATCTTAGGTGTTGATCTGCCCTGCTGTTTAATTCTAATTTTTTTCCTCGTAAGGAAGACTTTCAAATGGCTTCGCCAAAATCAGGTCGACAATATTAGCACCGTCTGCCATCGTGCGCAGTTTCACCCGTACGACGCTAGCCTAGCCTACTGTATGAATGAATGAATGAACGAACGAACGAACGAACGCTGTAAAACAAAATATATTAAACTTGGTAAAACTGAAACAAGGAATGTGGTGTATAATTGTGTGAAATGTATTATGCAAATTGACTAGCAATTTCGCCAAACAAATATAAAGAAATAGGTTGCAGCAGTTTGTCTTTCGACTACACTTGAGAAATCCGCTGATGGGACTGAGCCTGAAATAGCTTCAGTGACTTCTTATAGTACAGATTCGCTGTCAATCAAAAGGAGATGCAGTCTTTCGACAGATCCTCCAATCATCACGCGAAGCCCGGAGTCGGGCCAGCCCACTCCTCATTCACCCCCAGAGACGCTGAGCGTCCGTGAGGCGGGACATAATCGCAGCATTTATCCAATGACCGTCTATTTTCGGAGCACTGAAAAAAACTGTTCAGAGCAGCCCCATTGAAGTCAATGGACGCTCGGCTTCAACAGGGAAATGCACTGACGCTACGGGAATGTATGAGAAGTAAATCGAGTCAGCCGACCTGCTATATGTAATGTAGCTGATTCTGAACGAACTCGTCTTCGAGATGAACGTGTTCTAACGCATTTTTAGTCAATAAATTGTTTACACAATAGTACATATTTGACCATTATTTTTTGGACATTATAGGGGAAGCTGAGCTTCCCTTGCAGTCTTAAAGAAATCCCCACTGCTTTACACGCTGTCTTTGTGAATGATGACCTGTCAGTCAGAGAGTCATGCGTGAAGCAGGTGTGTGTTTCTGTGTATTGTGTAAGCATTGTGTGATACAAGAGGGAGGGGAACACTAAATCAACAAACAGTGTATGCGAGTGTTGCTGCTGAAGCGGATCGCTATAGCAACACAAAGAGGTGTCAGATGATGCGGCGAGCTTGTGTTTGGTCCTGTATCGTCTTTCAATGACAGTGCAAATATATTGCACAGGCAATGTTAAACATATAACATCATATCAGACTCAATCTCCTAGCTTCAGCCCCGAAATGGCATTTGCCTATAAATCTTTAACTGTAGATTCCTGGTATTGTTTGATATCACACGTGTCTCCGGTTGACTTCTGTGACAGGGCGGGAGGGCTTATCAGGCTAATCAACCCTCCGAGAGGGATAAAGGGAACGGGTGTGTATAATCACGATCCGGCCCCGCCCTCCCGCCCCGTCACAACTTCTTTGTGTCTATTCTTAGTTCTGAGACAAAGTTTATTCTTGAATGAAACTTACTGAGTCTTTTGAGCTGTTAAAGAGGAACCTAAAAGCAATATATTTTCCTCTGAGATCAGCTACTCTTCAAAATGGCTTTTTGATTGATTTCTGTACATTTGAGTTGAACATCCAACCCGATCTAATCACGTTCATTCTACTTCATTAAATATACACGTCTGGTTAAATAAAGTTTTTTTAGAGAAACGTGATTGTAATGAGACCTTAGTTCGTCAGTCTTTTTATTCTTGTTTTAACACACTCATAACCGTCGGCAACCAAAGAAAACATCCTTGAATAAATCAAAGCAGTCCAAATTAAAAACTCTCTGGGAGAGTGCTTGTTGTGCCTTCAAGTTGTTTTCATTGTTGATGGGTTTTTGACCAAATTGGATGCCGCAACGTTAAAGCCCAGGGCCCACCCCGGCATTCAAGGGCCCCTGGTAGTCAAGGGCCCCCCTGCAGTCAAGGGCCCCTGGTAGTCAAGGGCCCCCCAGGCAGTCAAGGGCCCCAGGTAGTCAAGGGCCCCCGGCAGTCAAGGGCCCCCAGGCAGTCAAGGGCCCCAGGTAGTCAAGGGCCCCCAGGCAGTCAAGGGCCCCAGGCAGTCAAGGGCCCCCCGGCAGTCAAGGGCCCTGGCAGTCAAGGGCCCCCAGGCAGTCAAGGGCCCCAGGTAGTCAAGGGCCCCCAGGCAGTCAAGGGCCCCTGGTAGTCAAGGGCCCCCAGGCAGTCAAGGGCCCCTCCGGCATTCAAGGGCCCCCCGGCAGTCAAGGGCCCTAGGTAGTCAAGGGCCCCCAGGCAGTCAAGGGCCGCCTGGCAGTCAAGGGCCGCCCGGCAGTCAAGGGCCCCAGGTAGTCAAGGGCCCCAGGCAGTCAAGGGCCCCAGGTAGTCAAGGGACCCCAGGCAGTCAAGGGACCCCCGGCAGTCAAGGGCCCCAGGTAGTCAAGGGCCCCCAGGCAGTCAAGGGCCCCCCAGGCAGTCAAGGGCCCCAGGTAGTCAAGGGCCCCCCGGCAGTCAAGGGCCCCCAGGCAGTCAAGGGCCCCTGGTAGTCAAGGGCCCCCAGGCAGTCAAGGGCCCCTGGTAGTCAAGGGCCCCCAGGCAGTCAAAGGCCCCTCTGGCATTCAAGGGCCCCCCGGCAGTCAAGGGCCCTAGGTAGTCAAGGGCCCCCAGACAGTCAAGGTCCCCAGGTAGTCAAGGGCCCCCAGGCAGTCAAGGGCCCCCTGGCAGTCAAGGTCCCCAGGTAGTCAAGGGCACCCCGGCAGTTAAGGGCCCCCCGGCAGTCAAGGGCCCCAGGTAGTCAAGGGCCCCCAGGCAGTCAAGGGCCCCGGTAGTCAAGGGCCCCCCGGCAGTCAAGGGCCCCCAGGCAGTTAAGGGCCCCTCGGCAGTCAAGGGCCCCAGGTAGTCAAGGGCCCCCAGGCAGTCAAGGGCCCCCTGGTAGTCAAGGGCCCCCAGGCAGTCAAGGGTCCCCCGGTAGTCAAGGGCCCCTGGGCACTGGCCCCATTGGCCTGGTCAGTAATCCATCCCTGACCACGCCCCCCCATGCCACCATCCATAGTGCATCAATCCTAAAATATCGATACTTCCGATACTGATGTTGCATCGAGAATATCGATCCTCACATAAAATTATAGATTCTAAAGTTGTTGTTTTAACTAATAAAATTACTATTTAATTGCGATGAAAATGAATGCTAATCATAAGCTTAAAAGTGAAAAAATAAGTATATATTAGCAAACAGAACTATTTGTTCTTCCGCTCATCTTAATGCGAGAACTGCTGAAACACTCAAGATACATAATAATACACGCAATGCGATGGGTTTGTGTGTACGTTTATTTAAATGAGATACTGTATTGATAATTTTCTGTCATTTTTGTCAGTAAATGATACACTTAGGAAAGATAACTGTGGTTTTACTATAGTAATACCATGATTAAACTATGGTTAATGTCACTGATCTATAATATAGTAAAATCATGGTTCATTTCCGTAAGATTAATCTAAACTGAAGTCTATTAATTTTCCATTGTAGGCCTTTAAATGTAAAATTATAGAGTATTAAAATAATATGTAAAAAAAGAGCATTTAAGCTGCAAAAACGACTCGTTCACACTATGGTGGACATTTGCATCTGAAAGTCTCCACAACAACACATCAAAGGCTACTTCACGTCCGTAGTCCCGCCCACTAGCGGTGAGCAGTGAGATGGCAAATAGAGAGAGCCGGTCAGTCAAGAGAAGAGAGCCAATCAGAACAGAGGGCGTGTAATGTCAGGTCTTAAAGGAGCAGCAGCACCAAAACTGAGTTTTTCTGAACGAGGGTCAGAATGATGGTCACGTTTAACAAATATATGACTGTTTTAGTTTTTTTTTACAAATTGTTTTCTTTATAATTAGGGTTAGGAACCTCAAGGAACATAAAAAGGCAAGTCATGACCCCTTTTAAGCTACTTTAAGGGGTAGTTCACACAAAAATGAAAATTCTCTCATGATTGACTCACCTTTAAGCCATCCCAGATGTGGATGACTTTTCTTCTTCAGATCTTTTTAAGCACTTTTCAGCTCTGTATGTCCATTCAGTGCAAGTAAACAGGTGCCATCAGGCTGCTAAGTTAAATAATTATTTTTATTTTTGATTGTTTAATTATCTTTTAAATTATTTTTTAAATTAAAATAAAAAAATATATATATATATAAAAAAATATTTTTGATTGAAATAAAAAAACATAAATACAATTCATAAAAAGAGCTACAATTGATTTTATTAAGTTTTCTGCACAGTACTAATAAGTAGCAGACTGACAACAACAAAAATAAAAAAGACATTGAGTAAATTCTTCTTGTCCTGAAAACTTTATTTCCTGTTTCTCCATGCAGAAGTGTCGCGCTTCCTCTGAGCAAAGCTTTTGGGGTGAAAGATCGAGTTTGTTTGAAAGTCACTCCTGCCCCAAATCTGGAGGCCTTTTACACTAAAAACAGCAGACAACCGGCACAGGTTAGTACTCGCACACACACACACACACACACACTCACACGCACACACACACACACACACACACACACACACACACACACACACACGCACACACATACACACACTCACACACACACACACACACACACACACACACACACACACACACACACGCACACACGCACATACACACACCCGCACACACACACTCGCGCACACACACACACACACACAGGCGCACACATACATACACACACTCACACACACACACACACGCATGCACACGCACACAGACACACACACAAACACACACACACACACACACCCACATGCACACAGACAAACATGCACACACCCATACGCACGCACACCCACAAGCGTGCGCACACACATACACACACACATGTACACGCACAGACACGCGTACACACCCACACGCGTGTGCACACACATACACACACACACACATGCACACCCACACACACACACACACACCCATACACAAACACATGCACACACACACACACACACACATGCACATACACACACATGCACACACACACAAACACATGCACACCCACACACACATGCACACATACACATGCACACACACACATGCACACCCACACAGACACACACACATGCACACACTGTAACTTTATACTATTTTTGCCTTCAAAGACATCTCCAAAGGGAGGTTTTGTCAGATTTATCTCACTTATAAGTAAATCCACACACACATACACACCTGAAACTCAGACAAAACACAGGTATGAATCCGCATACACATATGCAAACATATGGATCTGACAGATTATTTACCTTAACCTTACCGGAAAATATTGAATCCCTTGCAAATAAGGGTGTGTATGTCTAACCACATACGAGAAGAGAGGGGACGTTTCGTTTACAGACACTTGAAGGGTTTAACGATTATCCAGAACAAGCCCTCAGATTCTCAAACCTCCCGAGACCCCGCGTGAATGCTGTGTGCATTCATTTGTAACTAGTAACAAGTGTTGGGTTACGTTACTTTTAAAAGTAACTTGTTACAATATTGCATTACTCCTTAAAAAATTTACTTAATTCGGTAAAAAGTACATTTTTATGTAAAGTAAAGCGCTACGTTACATTTACGTAACTTTTTTCTCAATGCTATGCATTGCATACTAGAGACATTACAGGTCACGCTAGCTACTGTACAACACTCATGTCAAAACGTCATAGTAAACAAACAGATGTTTAGAAAGTAGGTCTTCACGTCATATTTATAATAAAGAATCGATAACACGAATATGCATGATTTGTTTTAACATCAACATGGCAGCCAACATGAATAATGAAGAATAAGCACTGTCTTACTTAAAGCAGCAAAGTTCAACACTTGAACCTGCATCATATCTGTCATCGTGTGCCGTGTGCGTCGACAATGCCAGAGTCAACTTAAGATGTTCTTCAGAACGCCTAATGGTGCATTCACATACAATGCAAAAACATTTGCCTCGCATTGCGAGTTTGCGAGTTTGACCACAGGATTCAATTTGTGTTTAAACTTACGTAACGTGAACCGGCGAGAATTCCCCCATCTCTTCCGGAAAAGGACAGGAGGCGGGGCTTCTACGACCACTTATCTTTCCGCCATCAACCACGGCCGATATCACAACGATTGCTGCTCTGTATCTGTCGTGGAAGTCCCAGATACGTTGACGTTGTGTCGTAAATTCCGGGTGCCCACACACACCGCTACGACCATTTTCTCATTTCCATTATATCCTGATTTCTTCTGCTATTACGTCAGTACGTCAGGACAATCTCAATGCTGATAGGCTTTCGCGTCAACGCGTCATGCGGATGTAGCGTTTTCGCGTTTTCGCTTCATTCACACGCGTCTATTCGCGTCTTTGCATTGACTTTGTATGTAATTGCACGCGCGAAACGCTTGATTCGCGTTGTATGTGAACGCACCATAACATGTTTAAGGAATATTCACTTAAGTCATCTCAGTGCACGATTGTTTTGAGTTGATCCACGGTGGGCGCAGATGCCACAACGTCAAATGCGCATTTTGATACAACTTGAATGGAATAGTTTTTAACGCTACCAAAATCTCATAAAAACTGTTTGTTTCATGAATCAAATGACTTTGTTTCTTATAAAACAAAAATCTAGAATCTTTTTAGAAACTTAAGACATTCTCTCTGCATACACAATCGTTGCACGGAGCCACTGATCCAGAGTCAGCTTTTCTCATCCCATTCTCCCAGTTACGGGGAGCTGTAACACGGAGTAGTTCTGCTGCATAAGTCAATGAATTAAGTGAGTATTTCACCCTGTGTATCATGTCATGGCGAGTGGACGACTGGAAGACATTCCCCAGTTTGGAATTCCCAAGTCCTCGTGGTGGCGTGGTGACTCGCCTCGATCCGGGTGGCGGAGGACGAATCTCAGTTGCCTCCGCGTCTGAGACCGTCAATCCGCGCATCTTATAACGTGGCTTCTTGAGCGTGTTACCCTGGAGACCTAGTGCGTGTGGAGGCTTCCCGCTATTCTCCGCGGCATCTACGCACAACTCACGGCGCACCCCACCGAGAGCGAACCACATTATAGCGACCACGAGGAGGTTACCCCATGTGATAATTAATGTACTTGTTCTTCGGTTTGTACAAACAAACAAACAAACAAACAAAAATGGTGTATATAGTAATGCACTTATAATAGAAGTTTATAGGGCAAGTGTACCACAGGGTTTAAAAGCAGAAACATTACACTTTTTGCTAAAGTACTTTAAAGCAATGGATCTGAGGGTGCTTTTACAGGTGCTTTACAGGAGGTGTAAAGTTGCCTAACTTGTCCGTTTAAGGTGGGACTACATTTCTAGGCAGATCGGTTGTACAATATTGACGTAATTCCTGTGGGTGCAGTTTGCACTATGTAAACAGTGCATCATGGATAGTTAATGCACGCCGCTTTCTGGTCTCGTGCCAACACGTGTAATGTTTACATTATTGAGGTACTTTCAAAATAGTGTATTTAAACATTTACTTGTGTTGTGTACACTTGCCCCATAGACTTCCATTGAAGGTGCATTGACCCACTGTATGTTTTTCTGGGAATATACCTTTAATGAACCTTGTTCGATGTCATTTCATCTAGAATGAGATCGCCAGCCTCGTGAAACAAAGCAGCTTGACTCATAGACAGGTGGAGACCTGGTTCCGTAATCGTAGGAACCAGGATCGGCCGAGCAACAGTAAGAAGTTCTGTGAGGCCAGGTAAGTTCTCGATTGTCATCGGAGAATCTTTTTAAGTTCCACAAAGAACTTTTAAGCTCTAGTTGATTAGAAAAGCATCAATGCACTGGCGCTTTAAAGAACCCAGAAACCAAAACACAATGTAACATCAATGTCACCAATGGAAACCCTTTATGTTTACAAACATACAGTGCATGATTATTTTCATTCATAGTAACCATAGTAACCATATTTTTTTTCCATATATCCCTATTTTGTTGTTTTTCCAAGCTGGAGATTTGTGTTCTACCTGGTTGCTTTTACCACGGGACTTGCTTCTTTAATTAACGTGAGTTGATATTTGAAGCTTTATTCCCATATGAGCTCTTTGGGTTGTGTGTCATTCGTGTAGTGCCCTAATTACAGTCCCCTAGTTAGGGTCTTAACAAAGAGATACTGTTTCTCTGGAGGCTTCTTCCAACTGGCATGTGTTAAAGGGATAGCACACGAAAAAAAGACAATTCTGTCATCATGTACTCACCCTTGTGTTGTTCAAAACCAGCATGACCTTTTCTTTTTTTTGTATCCTGTTTTCTCCCCAATTTGGAAGCTATAGGAGCTATAGTTCACATCAACCATCAGAATGGTGAAAAATGTGCTCTCAGTGATTTGGCGCGTGGCATTATTGTTGGTGCCAGACAGGCTGGTTTGAGTATTTCTGTTTCTGCTGATCTCCTGGGATTTTAAAGGGCAACAGACGCTAATATTGTAAAGAAAATACTGCGAAAACCAAAAAACATCCAGCGAGCGTCAGTTCTGTGGTCGGAAATGCCTCGTTAATGACAGATGGCAGAATACATTCTTCAAAATGTCTCCTTTTTTTGTTCCACGGAGGAAAGAAATACGGGTTTGGAACGACACGGGTGTGAGTAAAAGATGACATACTTTAATTTGATATTCCTTTAAAGACTTCTTATAAACTGACGTGTGTTAAATGAACAAGAACGGATCAGCTGACTTGTCAAAAACGCTAATTATTTTTGGAAACACAACACCGTGTGGCGTTCACTGTACGACTGTCACTTTTGTTGCCACAGAGTTAAGGAAGAAGTTTTCTTGTCATTTGGATCTCACTGTTTCAGTGTAATTAATGCCGTGTGTTTAGCACTGAACACTGTTTTTCCTTCTTCCTCATAGACGCCGTGGTTCTGGGAGCAGAGAGAGTGCTGGAAGGGATATCCTCAACAGGTGAGCTCACCTGTCTGAATGAACCCGTGATTTAAACATTCAACTTTAAAGGGTGTTTGTGTAGCGCACGATGCCTCAGAGGGTAAACAAGTAACATTTGTCATTTCCAGCACATCTCAAATCGTGTGTTGTGTTGATCAGAATTCTGTGCTGTTAAATGACGCTGATGAAAATGACATTTTTAACATTTTTTATTATAAAGTGACGACTCCCTTGTTTTGCTAAGAATAATTTCATAGCTAACATGTTATGTGTCCTGAATACACACAATTACAACATATCTTCACACTTTTGGATTAATTTGGCTAAATTAAGGCTTGATCTCAAGTATGCTCTTCACTGACACTTTTGTTCACTTGGTTAACATGTACACTAACTTATGAAAAAACTTTATTTGGAACATTTGACAAAACTTTATTAGGGACAAAAATGTATGTTGTGGTGGAATGACGCCACAACAGCGGGACAGTCGTAATTTATAAACAATAATACTTTAAATGAATAGTTAAATATGTCAAATTAAATTAGGGCTGTCAATCAAATTAAATTTGTAATCGAATGAATTACATGGTATGCCGATTAATTCATCAAATTAATCGCAATTAATCGCATATATAAATATTTGCTGAGAAAGCCCTTCAAATATAAATAATTAAATATATAATTATTAAATCATTATACATTTTTATATTTAAATTATTATAAATATTATATATACAGTGAGGAAAATAAGTATTTGAACACCCTGCTATTTTGCAAGTTCTCCCACTTGGAAATCATGGAGGGGTCTGAAATTGTCATCGTAGGTGCATGTCCACTGTGAGAGACATAATCTAAAAAAAAAAATCCAGAAATCACAATGTACGATTTTTTAACTATTTATTTGTATGATACAGCTGCAAATAAGTATTTGAACACCTGCCTATCAGCTAGAATTCTGACCCTCAAAGACCTGTTAGTCTGCCTTTAAAATGTCCACCTCCACTCCATTTATTATCCTAAATTAGATGCACCTGTTTGAGGTCGTTAGCTGCATAAAGACACCTGTCCACCCCATACAATCAGTAAGAATCCAACTACTAACATGGCCAAGACCAAAGAGCTGTCCAAAGACACTAGAGACAAAATTGTACACCTCCACAAGGCTGGAAAGGGCTACAGGAAATCGCCAAGCAGCTTGGTGAAAAAAGGTTCACTGTTGGAGCAATCATTAGAAAATGGAAGAAGCTAAACATGACTGTCAATCTCCCTCGGACTGGGGCTCCGTGCAAGATCTCACCTCGTGGGGTCTCAATGATCCTAAGAAAGGTGAGAAATCAGCCCAGAACTACACGGGAGGAGCTGGTCAATGACCTGAAAAGAGCTGGGACCACCGTTTCCAAGGTTACTGTTGGTAATACACTAAGACGTCATGGTTTGAAATCATGCATGGCACGGAAGGTTCCCCTGCTTAAACCAGCACATGTCAAGGCCCGTCTTAAGTTTGCCAATGACCATTTGGATGATCCAGAGGAGTCATGGGAGAAAGTCATGTGGTCAGATGAGACCAAAATAGAACTTTTTGGTCATAATTCCACTAACCGTGTTTGGAGGAAGAAGAATGATGAGTACCATCCCAAGAACACCATCCCTAGTGTGAAGCATGGGGGTGGTAGCATCATGCTTTAGGGGTGTTTTTCTGCACATGGGACAGGGCGACTGCACTGTATTAAGGAGAGGATGACCGGGGCCATGTATTGCGAGATTTTGGGGAACAACCTCCTTCCCTCAGTTAGAGCATTGAAGATGGGTCGAGGCTGGGTCTTCCAACATGACAATGACCCGAAGCACACAGCCAGGATAACCAAGGAGTGGCTCTGTAAGAAGCATATCAAGGTTCTGGCGTGGCCTAGCCAGTCTGCAGACCTAAACCCAATAGAGAATCTTTGGAGGGAGCTCAAACTCCGTGTTTCTCAGCGACAGCCCCGAAACCTGACTGATCTAGAGAAGATCTGTGTGGAGGAGTGGGCCAAAATCCCTCCTGCAGTGTGTGCAAACCTGGCGAAAAACTTCAGGAAACGTTTGACCTCTGTAATTGCAAACAAAGGCTACTGTACCAAATATTAACATTGATTTTCTCAGGTGTTCAAATACTTATTTGCAGCTGTATCATACAAATAAATAGTTAAAAAATCATACATTGTGATTTCTGGATTTTTTTTTTAGATTATGTCTCTCACAGTGGACATGCACCTACGATGACAATTTCAGACCCCTCCATGATTTCCAAGTGGGAGAACTTGCAAAATAGCAGGGTGTTCAAATACTTATTTTCCTCACTGTATATATATAAATAAAAAATATATAAAAAATTATAATACAGATAAGTAAAATGCATTATTACATTATTGTGGCACACGAGTAAATCGTTAAAAAATATGGAAACATTTTACAATAAGGGTCCATTTAATAGTTTTATTTAAGTAATTACAAATGTTATATATATATATATATATATATACACACTTATAGTATATTATAAAGAAATCATATTCAGATAATTAAAATGCAAAAATTCTTTTTATAATATACTGTGTACCATGGAGTGGTGGTGGTGTAGAGTCTAAAGCACATAACTGGTAATCTGGTAATCAGAAGGTCACTGGTTCAATCCCCACAGTCACCACCATTGTGTCCTTGAGCAAGACACTTAACTCCAGGTTGCTCCGGGGGGATTGTCCCTGTAATAAGTGCACTGTAAGTCGCTTTGGATAAAAGCATCTGCCAAATGCATAAATGTAAATGTAAATATATATATATTAATCATAAAATCATTATATTCAGATAATTAAAATGCATTACATTATTGTTGAGTTAAGCATTGATAAGACAATACTAACAGTGGCTTTAGAAACCAATGTATTGTTTATTTGCATATTATTGAACATAAATAGTCACAGCAATCCATTTTGCAATCAGATTTATTATAAGGGCTTGTTTAAGGACGCGTGAATGTACACCTGCGTCAGACGGATGCTTTTGGAGCGTCCATCATAAACACACTATGTTAAGGTTGCGGTGTCAATTTAAACATAGTTTAAATCTTTTTTCCCCAATTTGGAATGCCCAATTCCCACTACTTAGTAGGTCCTCACCTCAAGGACAAGTCTCAGTTGACTCCGCGTCTGACACCGTCAATCCGCGCATCTTATCACGTGACTTGTTGTGCGTGACACGCGGAGACTCACAGTATGTGGAGGCTCATGCTACTCTCCACGATCCACACACAACTCACCACACGCCCTATTGAGAGCGAGAACCGCTAATCATGACCATGAGGAGGTTACCCCATGTGACTCAACCCTCCCTAGCAACCGGGCCAATTTGGTTGCTTAGGAGACCTGGCTGGAGTCACTCAGCATGACCTGGATTTAAACTTCGCGACTCCAGGGGTGATAGTCAGCGTCACTCGCTGAGATACCCAGACCCCCCTATAGTTTAATTATTAGAAAAACACGTCTTGAGATCCCTTAATTCGGATTTGCGCTATCTCAAGCTGTGCTTTTGTTTGGTTTGTTCTCTGTATAAGCTGCACGTTGCCTATACAGCTGAAGTTTCGCTTACTGCCCCCTGGAGAAACCAGGTGGTACTGCAAGCGTTTAATGCGTTAAATCGACATCCCTAGTTATTTTATGTGTTTTTGTGCTAGATGAAGATTGATTGCACGCTTCGTTGAATAAAAGCTGCGCTAATTGTAGCATAGTTGCTAAACTACACTCTGTAGTGCTTCCAACCAACATGTATTTAGTGTGCTAACATTCATTTCACTAGTACACTAGCTAGTTACATTGACATACATTGACTGTCCACGAAGTTTAGCCAAAGAGATATTTAATGTTGTCACTCTTAATTTTTAACCCTATGAGCATTGTTTTCTTTAATGTCCTGTGTTTGTGTTGCCTGTAGCCTGTGCAGGACGTTCATTACTGGTACTACATGCTTGAGCTGGGCTTCTACTGGTCACTTCTGCTCTGTGTGTCTGTGGACACCAAGAGAAAAGTAAGACTTCCTGCAAAACATCTCACACAGTGTTGTCCTGCAGAAGAGGTATTTGCCTATTTAACTTTCCAAGTGTCTCAGCAATAATCTTGCAAAAAAGTGAAATGCCTCAGGCAAGATTCAGGGATAATTTTTAACTGCTGTTCACCGAGGTGTAGATGTTGTAATTAGTCCAAATGTCAACGTACACGTCCAGAGGAAAGTTGCTTTCATAGCTCCGGAAACTATGGCTGCGACTTGTTTCGAAGGCTGCATGCTTGGTAGGACGCGTCCTTTGAAGGCTGCAGGATACCAAGTGTCCTCCTTTAAACAAGTAAATGGTCTGCACTTGTATAGCGCTTTTTTTAACCTTAGAGGTTACCAAAGTGCATTACACTGTGTCCCAATCACCCATTCACACTCATACACTCACACACCAATGAAGGCAGAGCTGCCATGCAAGGTGCTAGCCCGCCATTGGGAGCAACTTGGGGTTCAGTGTCTTGCCCAAGGACACTTCGTCATATGGAGTCATGTGGGCCGGGAATCGAACCGCCAACCCTGTGATTGGCAGCCGACCCGCTCTACTACCTGAGCCACAGCCACCCCAAATCTCTTTACTTTAGCATTTAAGCATCAATGCTGTTTCTCCAAATAAATCAATAAAAACTATAAACATAAATGTGACAATTGTAATGGTGTGTTCACATACAACACGCAAAAAAGTCACCTTGCATTGCTAGCGCGAGTTTGACCGCTGGATTCATTCGCATCTTTGCATTGATGCGCGAATATGGGAATTAAGCAATTGATCTGCATGTTCGAGTCACACATTCGACTTCATTAGCATCTTTGCATTGTGAACTAAGTAATTTTGCATGTTCGAGTCTCGCCATTCGCTTAATTTGCATCTTTGCATTGATGCGCTAATACGCAAATTATTCAATTTCGCATGTTCGAGTCACGCCATTCCCTTCATTAGCATCATTGCATTGATGCGCTAATACGCAAATTAAGCAATTTCGCATGTTCGAGTCACGCCATTCCCTTCATTAGCATCTTTGCATTGATGCGCTAATACGCAAATTAAGCAATTTCGCATGTTCGAGTCACGCCATTCCCTTCATTTGCATCTTTGCATTGATGCGCGAATATGCAAATTAAGCAATTTAGCATTTTTGAGTCGCGCCATTCGCGTCATTCGCATCTTTGCATTTACTTTGTATATAATCGCGTCATGCAAATTACTTTTGGCATATTTTGGCAAATCAGAAAAAGCAGGAGTCTTAATCGGAAGTCTCTTTTTGCGCTCCATTTTACCTCATTGCTGTCTAGGACAAAGAATTAAGACATTGAAGAGATCTCAACTGTGGGTTTGGCCATTACTGTAGGCGTTAAAATGCAGCTTGTCATCTATTGTTCAAATGAATTTGTCCTTTTGAAATATCAGGTTTTATTTCATGATAGCGCTGCTCAAAACATTTCCTTGTATGTTGTCAATCAAAGGTTGTGAATGACCGCTAATCTGGATCATGTTCTGTTTCAGGATTTCAAAGAACAGATCATCCATCACTTTGCCACCATATTCTTGCTCAGTTTCTCATACTGTTCCAACTACATTCGGGTGGGCACGCTGGTGATGCTCCTCCACGACTCCTCGGATATCCTCCTCGAGGTACAAGATGAGTCATGCTTTCATGGTGTAACACTGTGAACGCCACAAAATCCCCCAGTCATTCCTTTCCAATTGTTCCATTTAATTTCCTGTTTTACAGGTTTATTTCCCTGTCGGGCCTTTGTTGCTGTTACTATTACTCACACTTAGGGTGGCTGATTTTGAACAAGCCACTAAACATAAACACCAGTTTCGACATTACACCAGAACATTTCGACATTGGTTTCATTGCAACATTGGCATGTCTTAAAGTTTATAATGGTGAAGCTGGATGTTGAACACAAATCTCTCTCTCTGCTCTTTCTACAGTCTGGCAAGATGTTCAACTACGCCGAATGGAAAAAGACGTGTGATCCATTGTTTGTGCTTTTTGCTGTTGTGTTTCTGTTCACACGCCTGGTTGTGTTTCCGAGCAAGTAAGAAGTTGATCGTAATTGCTCTTTCTAACCATGAATTTTTTTGATTAAAAATCATCATTATGAGATTAATAAGCATAATTATGAGATAGAAATTCCAATTATAAGATAAAAATCATAATTATGAGATTAAAAATCTAAATTATGAGATTAATAAACATGCTTATGAGATTAATAATCATAATTATGAGATTAAAAATAATAATTATGAGATTAAAATATATAATTATGAGATTAATAATCATGATTATGAGATTACAAATCTAAATTTTGAGATTAAAAATCATGATTATGAGATTAAAATCATAATTATAAAATCATAATTATGATATAAAAAGTTAAAATGTTTAGATTTAAAGTCATAATTATAAGATTAAAATCATGATTATGTGATAAACGTCATATAGAGATTAAGTCTACATTTTTGGATTAAAAATAATAATTATGATATAAAAAGTCAAATTCTGAGATTAAAAGTCAAAATGTTTAGATGTAAAGTCATAATTATATGATTAAAATCATAATTTTTAGATAAAAGTCATAATTATAAGATTACAATTTGTAATTTAGACAAAAATATTATTATGAAATTAAAAATCATAATTATGAGATTAAATGTCAAAATTTTGATATTAAAAATCATGACTATGAGATAGAAAGTAAATTTTTGATAAAAAGTCATAATTATAAGATTACAATTTGTAAATATTAGATTAAAAATCATGATTATGAGATTAAAAATCAAAATTATAAGATTAAAGTCATATTTATGAGATTAAAATTCATAATTACGAGACAATAAAATATAATTATGTGATAATGATTATTAGATTAAAAGTCATAATTTTGAGATAAAAAGTCCAAATGTTTAGTTGAATGGCCCTATTTCAAGAGCGCTAGTGTTAAGCACAGCGCTAGTCATGAGCGGGTAATGCAATAGGTCAGTGAGTATAGCCATTAAGTTTTGGTATATTCGTGCATGCGCTATAGTTTAGGCTCAAGTGGGTTTGGTCGACACCGTCCGTGCATTGCGCAAAAAGGCAGAAAGTGCCATTTAATGCTGAGGTTCTTCTCCGGTTATTTCAGCTTCTGCATCGTATTATCCAGTCCATTCCCTCAAGCACCAACGATTTAAACAAAGACAGCACATTCATAAGGAGTTAGTTGTGAAAATGAATTAGAAGCATTGAAATATGGAGCTTCATTTACATACAATACACCAACAGTTTGCGCGCATGTACCCACAGTAGCGCAAACACTCCCACCCATGCCCATTGCCCTTTGCACTGGCACAAACATTGTGCTTAGAAGATGTAGCGCATGACCATAGAGCATAAAGTGGCATTTTGTGCACTCGTGAAAATAGAGCCTGAAAAGTCCGAATTACATTTACATTTATTCATGTGGCCGATGCTTTTATACAAAGCAATTACAAAAGGAGGAATACTGTAGAGGTTCAAGGAAATGAGGGCCCAGAACTCAGGTTCTCTCCTTCAAGGTCAGACTCTTCTTTCACAAAACACGGGCTCCACACAGTGAATTAACGTTTAAGCAGACGGTACAAAGTACCGTACAAGTAGAGCGGTGTCATAGACGTAGCAGTGGTATGAGAAACCGTGTGCCTGAATGATGGGTCCCAGTGATGTTGTGTATATAGAGAAGAGAAGTGGCCCAAGCACTGAGCCCTGAGGTACCCCAGTAAGTAACTGATGTGACTTGGACACCTCACCTCTCCAGGCTACCTCGAAGGACCTTCCTGAGAGATTGGTTTAATTCCTGTCAAGCACAGTCCCTGTGATGCCCAGAGAAGAGAGGGTGGGGAGTAGGAACTGATGTTTGACTGTGTCAAAGGCTGAAGAAAGATCCAGCAGAATCAGGACGGATGATCTTGATCCAATTTTCGCCTGTCTCAGCGACTCAGTGACAGACAGCAAGGCAGTCTCGGTGGAGTGTCCATATTTGAAGCCTGACTGATTGTCACCCAGCAGCTTGTTCTGTGAGATATCGGCAGAGATTTGATTGAAAACTGCCCTTTCAAGTATTTTCGCCATGAATGGTATGAGAGAGACTGGTCTGTAGTGTTCTACTTGTGTGGGGTTAAGTGTGGGTTTTTTCAGCAGGGGGGTTACTCGAGCCTGCTAGACTGGTAATCTGGCATACCGGGCATTTTCCTGGTGGGCCGACGCACTTTTGGACCGATCAGGGGCGTAATGTCCATCGGGAGAACCGAGCGGGCCGGAGGTTCGGCCGCGAAACGTGCCGAATGTGCCGTGAAAAAGCAACAATGAGCCGCCGCGATATGCAGCGGCTCATTGTACACCGCCCCACATTTAGCAACAGTTGGGCCAGTTGCCATGTAAAATCCCGGGCCAATTTCTCTTCCCAATCCAGCCCTGGTAGAGATGTGTTAATTATGTGTGTGAGGGCAGGTAGGATGGACGGAGAGATGGCCTGGAGAAGGCGGGAAGGAATGGGATCAAGGGAACAGGTGGTGGGATGGTTGGAGAGGAGGAGTTTAGAGACCTGCAGTGTCAGTCAGAGGAGAGAACATAGAGACAGAAGGAGTGGTGGTGGTGTAGTAGTCTTATCACATAACTGGTAATCTGGTAATCAGAAGGACACTGGTTCGAACCCCACAGCCACCACCATTGTGTCCTTGAGTAAGGCACTTAACTCCAGGTTGCTCCGGGGGGATTGTCCCTGTAATAAGTGCACTGTAAGTCGCTGTGGATTAAAGCGTCTGCCAAATGCATAAATGTAAATGTAAATGACAGAAGAGTTACATACAGGAGGTGGGTGTTTGACAGGGTGTTGTGCTGAGAATGTATTGCTGATGGCTGTAACCTGAGACTGATATACTTACCCAGACCTGCTGGATCTTTAGATTTCCGCCATCTCCTCTCAGCTGCCCTGAGGTCAGTCCGATGTTCACGAAGGACGTCAGAGAGCCAGGGGCTGGGTTGTGAAATACGTGCTGGCCTAGAGGAGAGAGGACAGATGCTGTCTAGGCAGGTTGCTCAAGTAGAGTTTAGTGTGTCTGTGGCAGGGTTTACATCCAGGGTGGTAAATACATTTTGTGTGGGAAGATAGGTAGAGACAGCAGTGGAAAAGTGTGAGTAAAGGCGAAAGGAAACCAAAGGCAGGGTCTGTTTTAATGTAGATGGGATAATCATGTTGAATTGAACAAAGTAGTGATCAGAGACATGTGAAGGAGTAACAAGAATATTTGAGTTGGTACAGTTACGTGTAAAAATGAGGTCCAACTGGTTGCCTGATCTGTGAGTTGCTGTAGTGCTTAATCTTTCCAAGTCAAACGAGGCCATTAGAGCATGAAGTTTAGTGGCCTGGGGCTTGTATTGGTGTATGTTGAAATCTCCAAGAACCACAAGTGGTCTACCATCCTCCGGGAAGGAGGACAGCAGGACATTCAACACCTTGAGAAAGTTTGTCAGCTTACCTGGAGGGCGATAGATGACAACAACATGTATTTTTGTGGTTTGCATTGTAGTCACGGCGTGGAATTCAAAAGCAGTATTGTTACATAGAGAAGAGTGTGGTGAAAATGTCCAGTTGTTTGGAATGAGCAAACCTGTTCCCCCACCCCTACCGGTATGTCGAGGGGTGTGAGAGAAGGAGAAGTTGTTGGAGAGAGCAGCAGGTGTTGCTGTATCCTCTGGAAGTATCCATGTCTCCGTCAGTGCCAGGATGCTGAGGGTGGACTGTGTGGTCAAGGCTTGAATGAAGTCAGCTTTTTTCACAGCTGACTGGCAGTTCCAGAGTCCCACTGAGAACGAGAGCGGAGCAGGTGCTGAAGTGCAAAGTGGCCGTAGGTTGTGTGTGTTGACTTTTGTCTTGCATCTATATCATGTATAGAGGGATGTGCTTGAGGGCATATGATCAAAATTGCTGTTGCTGTGAATAGCTAAGCAAGCAAAAGATGGTACATTACGAACTGAGGAATCGGCTACCTGAAAACGCTTTGCTATCTTCTTATAGCCTTCTCCTGCTTCGTTGGCATCAATTATTACAATTTTCAGAGTGCTAGGCAAAAGCTTAGAGGAGCCCATAGCTGCTGATTTGTTGGGAAAAGATTGAAAAGTCAAGAGTATATGTAAAGCTTTGAAATTTGCATCACCTGGCCTTTCCAAACGATGATTGTGAACAAGCCATAGCCCTAAAAAGTGAATTATGGTAAAAGTTATCTCAGAGCTCAAATCTCTTGGGGTGCCCAAACTTTTGCATGGTGCTCCTTTCCTTTTTTTCACTCTAAAATTGTGCAAAACAAAAATAATACACTTGCTTAAAATGTTGAAAATAATGTTTTATCTTTAACTTTTTGCCTTTTGGAGATCAATTCATCTTCTACTCGGAGTGGTGTTGGTGTAGTGAGCTAAAGCACATAACTGGTAATCAGAAGGTTGCTGGTTCTATCCCCACAATCACCACCATTGTGTCCTTGAGCAAGACACTTAACTCCAGGTTGCTCCGGGGGGATTGTCCCTGTAATAAGTGCACTGTAAGTCGCTTTGGATAAAAGCGTCTGCCAAATGCATAAATGTAAATGTACTCACTTAACCATTCACAGCAAGAGACATTTTGGCCCAAACTTTTGCATGCCACTGTAATTCATAAAGTAGACATGTTAGTATTTAGAAGGAAAATATAACAAAATAGATACAATCAAAGATACTTAAGTGCTATAGTGGGTGGCACCTTGTCAGTAGACTCGCTGGTCTTCACACGAGGAGGGCTTTCCACGACTGCTACCGCTTCCGCATCAGCATTCGTGTCAAATATATACACGCTGCTAACGAGCCGTTAAGTGAAAAAAGCAGGGCACGCCTTAATGCTACCTGGCACAACAAAGCTAGTCACGCTAGTCAACCGAAACTAAGGGTCGTGCAATGTGACAAGCGCGAGAACAAATGCGACTTCAATACACTGCTATGCTAACTATGCTAACCGTTAGCAATAAATAATACTCTAAAACAAGTGAAGCACTGTTTATAGACACACTAAAAACAATTATAGTTTTACACACACTGGACAAACAAATCTAAATCTAGCAGTGAATATCCTATGACAAAGTGTAGCACACACACCAACACACGCTTAAGCGACGCGCGTAAACAAACAGCACAAGTCTAGCAATGAATACCACTCTACAACAAAGTAAATCAATGGAATAAGCACAATTACACGCAATTGCAGACTCCTATAGATAGATCGCTTCTCCTATGAATTCTGAGATCTCATCATTTTTATTTAGTATCTCAAAAATCATGATTTTGTATAATAAAAATGTGTATAGTTTTGATTTACCAAAGCACTATAAAAAATACTTTGTAGTTCAATGAAAAATTAAAGCCATTTATATTGGGAGCAAATTTTGTCTGTGAAATATCATGTTTAGTGTATATATATATAGTGGTCTTCATATTTAAGGAAGGGGGTCCTTTGAATTAACCGGTCCGGCTTGACCAGTTCTGAGCAGTTTTTGAAATGGCATTTGAGGCGGGCGCGCTAACGAGGAGGCTAAAGGCTACAGCCCCTAGTGTCACTCGCTAGTGCACCTCTTGAGGCCAGGGGAGTGAGATTTACACACTGTGAAGCTATCTACCAGCTGGCTACCGTTACACTCACCTCCCTAAACCTCACTCCCATCCGGGTCACGGCACCACTGTAACCGGTCCTGCTTAACCCGCTCTGAGCGAGATTTGAACCAGCATGGGAGTCAGGTGTGCTAACGAGGAGGCTAAAAGCTACAGCCCCTAGTGTCACTCGCTAGTGCGCCTCTTGAGGCCAGGGAAATTAAAAGCCATTTATTTTGGGAGCAAATTTTGTTTGTTCAATCATGATTAGTGTGTATATATATATATATATATATAAATATAGTATATAGTGGTCTTCATATTTAAGGAAGGGGGTCCTTTGCATTAGATAGTTTGAAAATCCCTGATCTTGATGTTTGTTTCCGTGGCTGTAATTGAAATATAATTGTATTGCTATTGTATATCTTTTTCGGATAATCCTCTTCAATGTGAGCTGATAGTCTCAGAGCATTGTTAATCCGTATGCATTTTCTCTCCTGTAGGATCATCTACACCACTCTTGTTTTATCCATGGAAGAGTATGAACCCTTTATGGGATATTATTTCTTCAATGTTCTGCTGATGGTGCTGCAGGTCCTGCACATTTACTGGGCTTATCTTATCCTCAAAATGGTCTACAAGTTCCTTTTCTTTGGGAAGGTAAATCAATCAGTCTACTGTATCCATTCATCCATCCATCCATCCATCCATCCAGGGCTGGACTGGTAATCCCAGTGGGCCGATGCACTTTGGGGCCGATCAGGAGCGGACTGGTCATCGGGAGAACCGAGCAGGCTGGTGGGTCAGCAGTAAAATGGGCTGAATGGGCCACGATAAGCTAAAATGAGCCGGCGCATTATGCAGAACGGTCCACAAAACGGCACTGCAATATGCAGAAAAGTACAGCGAACGACCAACACATTTTTGGGCCAGTTCCTGTATAAAATCCCGGGTCAATTTCTCTTCCCAGTCCAGCCCTGCATCCATCCATCCATCCAATAATTTGCTGAATTTAATTTAACTTCCAAAGCTACAAATGAATTCTCAGGTCATTCTCACTTTTAACCTCCTCTCTAATCCATTCACCAACAGCTGGACAAGGATGAACGCAGTGATGTTGAGAGCGAACCAGAGGAGGAGGAGAAGGAAGATCATTCTTCCTGGAGGAAGAGGAATGTTGTGTTGGATTCCAGTCTGGCCATGCTCAACTCCAGCTGTGTCTTAAATAACTTGACCCAACAGAAAGCTGGCACAACCAGACGACTGCCTAAAGCTAGATAGCAACAATGATGTACTTGTTTTTAAGCTGAGGTGTGTCACATGTATAAATAATCTAGATTTTTCCATTCTAAATTGCAGTGAGAACATCTGCTTTCAAATGCACATTATTAAACCGCATCTGTGCTGTAATCTCATATACACAGATTACTAAGTAAAGGATGAAATATTTTTGTGGGTGGGGTAGACTACGGATATCTTAATGTATTTTAATGTTGCCTAATTGCTTTGTTAAAAGAGCAGAATTAAATGCTAATTCATTAATGAGAATACCACTTGCTGATATGCATTTAACTCATATAGGCAACTATAAGAGATCGGCACTGTAATTCTATATCATACACTAATGTACGTCTCACAAATGACATCTTTGCATAACTTAAAATACGCTATTTATTGTGCACCAATCTGAGAGGGTAAATATGTCAAATTAATGATTTATTTTGTAAATAGAGCAACTGTAAGTTTATGACGCTCCTTAATTTTTATAACCATAAACTAATGTTCCCAGAATGTTGCAGGGAGGTTGTTATGACAACCTAATAAGAACCTACACAGAACGTTCTCTAATGGCTATTTTTAAGTTGTATTTTTATAACCATAAACTAACCTTCCCAGAATGTTGCAGGAAGGTTTTTGTGACAACCTAATAAGAACCTACACAAAACGTTCTCGAAGTTATTTTTAGGCTTTATTTTTATAACCATAAACTAACCTTCCCAGACCGTTGCAGGAAGGTTTTTTTTTTTTTTTTGTGACAACATAAAAAGAACTTAAACAGAACGTTCTCTAATTGTTATTTTTAGGTTATTCTTTTTTTATAACCATAAACTAACGTTCCCAGAACATTGCTGGGTGTTTTTTTCTTTTTAGGTATAACCTTATAAGAACTATAGTACGTTCTCTAATCGTAATTTTTTTAGGTTTTATTTTTCACAATATTTGTATATGTACATATATAAGGAAGACCGACATGATTACGTCATTCACAGTGCATTATGGGAGTGGGCAGTCTCGCGAGTCATTTTTCGCGGGTTTCGTTGGCTGCGGTTCTCTGATTGGTGGATCTTTCTCTGCTGTATCATGGGTAATGTAGTTGTTTACCATGAAGTCCGCTATCAAACTTGATTTTTAATCAATGAAGTTGAGGTGACGCAGACGGATTGCTTCTACTGAAGCATAACCCTTCGACGAACAACATCGCAGCTCATGGTAGGTCTGTCTTAAAAGGTTTATAAATTATCGTTGAAAATCAATTCATCTATGGGATGAGTATCTCTCTGACTGACAATCCTTTGTCGATTTCCTCAGTAAATAATAATTCTAGATGTGAGATTAAATAAATGTGTTACTGATTTGATAAAGGTTTGACCCATATGATCGAAAAGAACATGATGTAGGAGTGTAACCAAGAAGTTTTTTTTAATTATTGACTACAAATGAAGAGAATCAGATGTATCGGCTAAACTGTACGCTTCAGTTGTTAGAAATTATTAAACGGTTAGCCTTTTAAGGTTAATTAAATGTTTGTTACATTTTTAATGTCTTGTCAATAAATTTCTGATTTAAAAAAAACCCCTCAACTTTGTTGTAGTCATTGGCTGTTTGGAATAATTTCCTTAAAAATCTGCATATTAGCCTAAAGTCTGGTGAGGAAACGCAAAAATCAAGGCTCAGTTTTCAGTATGGTACAATGTTATATAAAAATTACATGTTTTAACATGTTTTACACATTAGTGGAAAAATTAGATCTGACACATGCATTTATTTCACCTGTTCCGGGTGTTTACCTGTCTTATAGCACCTCCGCGAAGGCTATATAGGATAAGTAGGTAAAAAAGGTGAATATGTAACTGGGCCTGCTCGACCTGCTCCGAGCGGGATTCGAACCGGAGTCTCTGGCATGGTAGGTGGGCGTGCTAAGGAGGAGGCTAAAGGTTACAGCACCTAGCTCCTAGCTATCTATCAGCTGGCTACCTTTACTTTCACCCCAATAAACCTCACTCCCATCCGGGTCACGGCACCACTGTAACCGGTCCGGCTTGACCTGTTCTGAGCAGTATTTGAACCAGCATTTGAGGCGGGCATGCTAACGAGGAGGCTAAAGGCTACAACCCCTAGTGTCACTCGCTAGTGCACCTCTTGAGGCCAGGGGAGTGAGATTTACACACTGTGCAGCTATCTACCAGCTGGCTACCGTTACACTCACTTCCCTAAACCTCACTCCAATCCGGGTCACGGCACCACTGTAACCGGTCCTGCTTGACCCGCAAGATTTGAACCGGCATCTCTGGCATGGGAGGCTAAAGGCTACAGCCTCCAGATGGCTTCTGTTACAGATGTTTGATGTTTAGCTTATTTAAATAATTTATTAATTAAAAAATGGATCAGATCAAGACATGGCTTGTAGATTTATAAACATACAGCAGGGTTACAGAAAGGATATCAGTAGGCCTATATGAGGTTAGGGGAACGTTAGGAGAACGTTAGTAAGACGTTAATAATCACACCAATGTAAAATATTAGTAGTTTTGCCAGGAGTCAATCTTTGAGGTAGGTTTTCATTCAAGTATATTGAAACTGTATTACATTTTCTGCAACAGCTATATCCCTTAAAAGGGTTAGTTTAATTCTAAAACCAATATTTATCATGCAAGCCTTCAACAGAGGACAGCTGTGGAGAAACACAACTGAAGTAGGCCTACTTACACACACATAATAACTTTTTAACGTTATAAACGTGTTGAAAGCCATATGCAAGTTCTATCAAACCAGCGCGTATTTTACAACCCATAATCAAATTACAGTATGGTGGATGCGTCAGCGGTGTGCTGCTGTTCTCCGCCCGGCCTGAAGGCGGCAGTAAAGCGGCTGAAACGCTCAAGTACTGGCACAATTTGCACACACGGAACACGTGTCGGCCTTTTTCCGCCCGGATCAGCAACGACTGCTAGGGTGAGAATTACTGTCCGAAACAAAATTCTAATTTAATCATCAAACCGCACTTTATTGAGTCGTATTTTTTTAGTATGTCAACATAAGATGTTTATGTCTCTAAATGTAACGATTGAAGGTTGTTATATAGTACATTTAGATGCTTTTATTGGGGTTGAAGTTTAATGTAGCAAACTGTCGTGTGTGTGAGAGGAGAAACTAATCTGATATAAATACACTTTATTCACCTTAAACGTGTCTTCTATGGTCTGAAAATTAAAAATCATGCTATAAAACATTTATTTTTGAGACTAGGTCGGATTGGGCGTTTAAGAGGGATGTTGTAAGATATAGCTAGGCCTCCTTATTGTATCAGATGGTAAAAAAGTTACCTTTATAAGTATAAATATTGTACATACCGGTCGTATTATATTAGATTTTACCCTTGTGCGTTACTCAGAGGTCATTAGATGACAAAAATGTCCCCGTTAAAAACTGCCATAATAATTGTATATATTAATATTATTTTCTGCTTTCAATTAGTTATTATTTTTTTAACCAACATCAGTCCTGATCATAACTACCAAATATTCATTCATTTTCAGGATTTTAACCCTTTAAATGCCAGTTAGTTTATATTATGCCACTGTTGTTTTTTTTATAAAGAAAAAAAACACAAATTAATTAGTTTTCCATATACTAAATGCTAAGGATAAACATTTATTTTTTAATTATTTTTTATTATCACAGTCTGGAAAATGTCAATGATTAGCAATAACATTGATTTTGATGTATTATTAGTTTAAAAAAAAAACTCAGGACCTTTAGAGGACAAAAATGTCTGCTTCAAAAAACTGCCATAAAAATAGTATATATTAATATTATTTTCTGCTTTCAATTAGTTATTATTTTTTTTAACCAACATCAGTTCCTGATCATAACTACCAAATATTCATTCATTTTCAGGATTTTAACCCTTTAAATGCCAGTGTATTTACATAATGCCAATGTTGTTTTTTTTCACACACATTTCTTAATACACACATACAAAACACATCTGACATCCATACCAACACGCATTATTATTTTTTTATTCAATTGGCCTGCAGTGCTCTATAGTACAGCAAACAGAAAATTGGGGAAAAGCATGTATTTGCTCCATAGGCTAAACATGAGAACAATGGCGCCATCTGGTGGAGAATATACAAAATGTACATTTTGGAGCCAGGGCTCCGGAAGGAAAGCGTCATATCATATAGAATTGATGATTTAATACTTAAATGGCTTTGGGATAAAATATAGATTTAATGGGTTTCAATGGGGGCATTTTTGTCCTGAAGGTCCTGAGTGTGACTATTTTGTGTACACAGTGTAGAATAGATGTATTGTAGGAACTGAGGATGAAATATCAAAATTCCCCCCAAAATACATACCTTTGCATTAACAGCCAAAATGATAAAAAAATAAAACAAGAATGTCCCAAAGGTCGCAGAAGGGTTTACTTTGTTGTTATTGTGCAGAGTGGAAGTACAGAGCCAGTGCAGTTAACTTGCCAACTAACCAGAAGAGCGTAGACTAACTAATATAGCATTTAAATGTGTAAAAAATTATCGTAAAAGTTCTCATTCAATGATTGCCATTGATGAAGCACTTCAGACATCTCATCTGTAATGTAGGCTACACTAATGCCAAATATGTTGACTTAAAGTAATCTAGTCTCTTTTCTTTGTGACAGTGGCAAAATGCAGATCTTTGTGAAAACTTTGACCGGTAAGACCATCACCCTCGAGGTCGAGCCCAGCGACACCATCGAGAATGTGAAGGCCAAGATCCAGGACAAAGAGGGTGTGTATGATCGTTGGATTGACATCAGTATTATACTGTGGTTTTACCCCATCATTGAAACTAACAAATGAGATGTCGATCATATTACAACCCACATTAATCCTATTCATCCGTCCATGGAAATATTGAATCTATGTTTGTTTTTGACACATAATAGCAAGAGCATAACTTTCTTTTTTTAAAGTACCATTTGATTTCACCATTTTTTCTCAGGCATCCCTCCTGACCAACAGCGTCTGATTTTTGCTGGCAAACAGTTGGAAGATGGTCGCACACTCTCAGACTACAACATTCAGAAAGGTGTGTTTGATAAATCCAGTCAACCCTGTTATAAATTAAATTCCTTTTGAAACTACTAGACATGATCAAACTGTACACAAGGTGTTGAAGACTTGAACATGTTTTTCAGCATTTTTATTGACTACATGTTTAACAGGACTGTCCTGCAACAGTTTAATTCAGAAAGTTCTTTAATGGTTGTTTTTAAAAAGGTTTTGCTCAGGAAAATGTTTCCGTTTCTGTCAAATATAGGGCTGGGCGATATATAAAAATATTTTATAGATAATCGCCTGACAATATTGCAGTATCTGGTTATATCGTCAACCTCCTGCCGAGTGACATGCAATGTTTTTTTCTTTAAAAATTAAAACATTTATGGAAACTCAAAATTGTAGAGGATTTCTAAATTCAAATTGCACTTTGAACGAAAATAACGAAGTGAACAAAAAGTCTTCTATAGCCACATTTACCATCTTCAAAGGCCCCGTTTGCCTTCACGCAAGTATTTACGCAAGACAGGTGGAAAATTACTAATAGCAAAAAATTAATAATTGGGGGTCTGATTAGCTCAACATGTATTGACACTGAGTGACTCCAGTCAGGTCTCCTAAGCAACCAAATTGGCCCGGTTGCTAGGGAGGGTAGGGTCACATGGTGTAACCTCCTCGTGGTCGCTATAATGTGGTTCTTGCTCTCGGTGGGGCGCGTGGCGAGTTGTGCGTGGATGCTGCGGAGAATAGCGTGAAGCCTCCACACGTGCTACGTCTCCACGGTAACGGGCTCAACGAGCAACATAAGATGCGCGGATTGACGGTCTCAAACGCGGAGGCAACTTAGATCTATGCCACCATGAGGACTTGGAGCGCATTGGGAATTGGGTGTTCCAAATTGGGGAGGAAAAAAAAAGACCATTATAAATGTAAAGATGATGATGATGATGATAATAATTTTTAAAAAAGTACCTGTTGAAAGTTCAACATATTAGTTTCATATTAGGTGTATCTTTATGTATCACCATTCTGTGCTGAAGTTTGTTAAAGGGAATGTTTCCTGCACCATATCTCTTAATGAGGTAATAAGTAGACAAGAATTTGTGAAATGCTATTTTAAAACCATTTTAGATGGCAAAGAGCAAGTCACCCCCTCAGGACAATTCAACTTACCCAAAATTATTCTCCCAACAGGTATAAATGTGTGCATACAAAATACACACATCTATAAATTAGTAAATGCATATGAACACACACACAAAAAAAATACAATAATAATATGCCAAAAGTATTTTTTCAACTACCTGTGTGTGTGTGTGTGTGTGTGTTTGTGTACCAATCAGTCACAACATTAAAATCACCTGCCTAATATTGTGTAGGTCGCCCTCGTGCCACCAAAAGAGCACCAACCCGCATCTCACAACAGCATTCAGACATGCTATTCTTCTCATCACAATTGTACAGAGTGGTTATCTGAGTTACTGTAGACTTTATCAGTTCAAACCAGTCTGACCATTCTCCATTGATCTCTCTCATCAACAAGACATTTCCATCCACAGAACTGTCGCTCACTGGATGGCACCAACAAACATGCCACGATCCAAATCACTTCACAGATCACATTTTTTCTCCATCTCCACTCCTGACCCGTATCTGCATGATTTATGCACTGCACTGCTGCCACATGATTGGCTGATTAGATAATCACATGGATGGTTGTTGGTGTCAGACGGGCTGGTTTGAGTATTTCTGGGATTTTCACACACAACAGTCTCTAGAATTTACTCCGAATGCTGCCAAAAACCAAAAATCATCCAGTGAGTGGCAGTTCGGTGGACGGAAATGTCTTGTTGATGAGAGAGGTCAATGGAGAATGGTCAGACTGGTTTGGTCTGATAAAGTCTACAGTAACTCAGATAACCGCTCTGTACAATTGTGATGAGAAGAATATGTCTGAATGCTGCCCTGAGATGCGGGTTGGTGCTGTTTTTGCTGCACGAGGGAGACCTACACAATATTAGTCAGGTGGTTTTAATGTTGTGGCTGATTGGTGTATATTAGGGTTGTGCCGATAGACGATGATATCAGGGATCGACGATAGTCCAGAGATATCGCCAATAGCTGATGCCTTTGATATCAAGACGATATTTGGCTCGTTTTTCCATTAATGTAGTATTATTATTATTATTATTATTATCATCAAATTAATATTACAATTGATTTGCCCTGCTATATTTTCACATTGATATCACCGCATATAACCGACACTTGCGACACCGACACACGCGTCTGAGGATTATAAAAATGAAACATTGAAAATGTTTTAAAGACAGACTACAAAACTACATCCCACATCATAATTAAATTGCAAGGTGATAGACATTTATTCACAAATGATGTCAAGAGTGCTTGTTATAAAAGATACGCATCATTCTTATACAGTCGTTGCTTGAGCCATTGCGAAAACGGCATCGTCATTCGTCTGCATTTTGTTTTCTTTGCGTAGCACATTAACATAAAATTGTAATGATACTACTAATAACTCTACAATAACAAGTTGCTGTTATTATTATACGATTAAAATAATTATATAACCATCCATACCTCTGCAGTGTGGTTCTGCAGACTGTCACAGACATGTAGGGGGTCATGTTAATGTTTGACAACATCTCTAGTTCCCTCGTTTTATTGTACAGATCGGGGATAGCAGTGTTGAAGTACTTGCACCGCTGCAGCTTGTGCTGTTAAAGGTTTGAAGTAGATCTCTAAAACTCAACTGTATGATAGGAGACCATCTCCTTTGCGATATAATTGGAGACAGCTGCTGTGCACTGGGCCCACACTTCACAGTTTCGTTTGTACTTGGTGCTTTTTGCAAAAGCTCCGATGATAGATGGCTGACTTCGATCTTTGCCGACCACAGCTTTTCTTGGTGCTAGCTTAGCAGCATCAGCACGGTGGTGGGCACGCTAATGTATATATAGGGTAGGGGCACAACTCTCGTGCAAAGTTTGCAAATTGCCTGTGTGATATCCACGCTTTCGCGGTTAACTGTCAAACAAATAATTGCAATTATGCCCATTAATTGTCGGTTTTAGGGCTTTCGCGGTTAACCGTCAAACAAATAATTGCAATTATGGCGATTAATTGTCGGTTTTAGGGCTTTCGTGGTTAACCGTCAAACAAATAATTGCAATTATGGCGATTAATTGCCGGTTTTAGGGCTTTCGCGGTTAACTGTCAAACAAATAATTGCAATTATGGCGATTAATTGTCGGTTTTAGGGCTTTCGCGGTTAACTGTCAAACAAATAATTGCAATTATGGCGGTTAATTGTCGGTTTTAGGGCTTTCGCGGTTAACTGTCAAACAAATAATTGCAATTATGGCGGTTAATTGTCGGTTTTAGGGCTTTCGCGGTTAACTGTCAAACAAATAATTGCAATTATGGCGGTTAATTGTCGGTTTTAGGGCTTTCGCGGTTAACCGTCAAACAAATAATTGCAATTATGGCGGTTAATTGTCGGTTTTAGGGCTTTCGCGGTTAACCGTCAAACAAATAATTGCAATTATGGCGATTAATTGTCGGTTTTAGGGCTTTCGCGGTTAACCGTCAAACAAATAATTGCAATTATGGCGATTAATTGCCGGTTTTAGGGCTTTCATGATTGTCATAATTTGTCATATTTCTTAAGGTGTATTTGTGCTTATACGCCATTTATAAGTCTTTATTTAATTTCAAATATACCAATCAAATAATAAAATGGGGAGATATGATTTCCTTTTAAGGCTTTATAATGATATGACCAACATGAAAAATAATGTTGTAAATATTAAATATGTTTCTCTTTTTGGTCAACTTCAGTCATGTGATCTGTTAATGGAACCCATTTAAAAAATATTTTAATATAAAAAAATATATATTTATTGTTATTCAATTTACCTGTATATTATATTGTGCAATAGTAAAATCTGTCGTAATTTCGTTATTTTAATGCTCACTGCATGTTTGAACCCGTTATGACCAGGAACATTTGCCATTTCACGATCGTTTAAAGTCAAAATAGAGCGCTTTACGTTCACTATCAAACTTTATATTTGTTGTGTTTTCGCAAACTCTGGTTTGGCACTTCACGATTTCTCCGGACGGGACCTGCTCTGGTTGACATCCCCGTTGCGGCTCAGTGATGCTCCGAGTTTAACTGAGAGATTTACAAACGTGCTGTTCATGGCACTTTTTTATATTTGCTTAAAGTTTCCTTAGTATTAAAATGTGATTGGAATTTGAAGTGCACAAAAAAAAAGAGTTTGAAGCAAATAACCACGATCAGACGGTTATTTAATCATCGCGACAGGCCTGCTGGTGTTTGTGCTGGAGCTGATTATTTGTCTGTCTTTCAGAGTCCACTCTTCACCTGGTGCTGCGTCTCAGAGGTGGCATCATCGAGCCCTCCCTCAGACAGCTGGCACAGAAATACAACTGCGAGAAGATGATCTGCCGCAAGTACGATCGGATGTTCTTTCTGAACTCATCAGCTTTGTGTTACTGTTGCAATAAAATCTTGTGATAACTAAACTGTGTCGTTGCATCACAGGTGTTACGCTCGTCTGCACCCACGTGCCGTCAACTGCCGCAAGAAGAAGTGCGGGCACACCAACAACCTGCGACCCAAGAAGAAGCTGAAGTAGACCGCAGCACTGATGTGTGTCAGGAACGGCTGGAGACGCTTTCTTCAAATAAAATGTGGATGAAAACCGTTGCCTTGAATTAGTGTTCTTTTCATTAGACCAACTGAAGAAGACTGAAAGTCTTTCATGTGTATCATGTGTACGTGTCCATCAGAAGAAACTCTAGTAGCCTAGTTTCCATCCACCTTTCGCGCCATTTTGGTATCGACAAAGTGAAAATGTGGGAAAGAAAATTGCGACATTTGCCGCCTTCTGCCCGTTTCCATGCAAATGGCCTTTTATGGATTAAAAACAGTGTGTGTGATGACTTCATGCACGTTTGTCCAACAACTTTTAAACACCAACTGAACTTGATTATCTCATTTATTTTAGCTTCTTAATGCAAATTTACATTTTCTGATAGTTTATAATATTGATAAAATTCTAGAACATTCTGAGAACGTCATTCAGCCGACTTTATTCGTCTACAGAAAAGGGTAAAGCTAATTTAAGTTTGTGTAAAAAGTCATCTAAAAAAATATCTATATATATTTTGTTTTATTTAATGCTTTTTTTTTTTTGGTAATTTATTTAATTTAATGTTTTGTTTCCGTTTGGTAATACAGTTTTTAAATTTAATGCTTTTTTTTTTTTTTTGGTAATTTATTTTATTTTTTTATTTAATGCTTTTTCGTTTGGTAATTAATTTTTTTTATTTAATGCTTTTTTGTTTGGAAAATATTTTATTTAATACGGGGGATTTTGACGCCATTTTTTTCAAAAGTAAAACGAAACAATTTTATTGAATTGGGTTGTAAGTGTTCCAAAAAAACAAAACAAAAAAAGCACTGACTTTCTCCTAGTATTGTGTAATTTTTTATTTTAAACATCTTTGTGCACAGAAATGATGTGTTTTTTTATTGTGGATTAATTCCGTGACTGACGCATATTATTTTGAATGGTGTGAAAAATCAAAACAGTGTTCATTAATTTGTTCAATGCGCGTGAGATATTTGTGTTGGCACTTCTGGAAGTGTCCCGTTTGCAGATCGGCTCTATATGCCGTAAAGATCAATCCGTAATCACGTACAATATATTGGCTTTCAATACTGTCGTCATGATTAACACAGGCTAACGATTGGGGCAAACTCGGTCATGTGACATGTTTGCGTTATTGCCAATTTTTTCGACAGTGTTTCCAAACCATTTGTTCGCGACATTTGCTGTATCGACATAGTTTATGTGCTTGAGTTGAACGGGAAAATATTATGTTGACATTTTTGCGGTAATGTGCTTTTCCATCAGCTTTATTTTGAGGCACTAAAACTTTTTGCGGCAAAAATTATTGGATGGAAACGTAGTTATTGTTTGTTGACTAGTGATAGTTTTTTAACGATCTGAAAACAGTGTGGGGTCTCTTTTGTTTTTATTTTTATTCATATACAGGTTTCACGAATCAAAAACTACTGCATGTAACAGAATAAAATAATACAAATAATTATTATACGGGTATATTTCAATCAGTGGTATATGAGGTCTATGGCACAAGCGTATATTTGCATTATGTATATAAATGGGGTGATTTGGCCCAAACCGCTCTCTTCTGACACTTTTCCGTGAGTTCCAGAAAGCACAAATATGAGTTTGATTCAACCAGAATTCAGTTGTACGAGTAAATGCTGATCAAATAGACATTCGTAGGGTTTCCATTTTTATTTTGAACTTAACTTTGAGCTCTTGAGTAATCCAGTATAAGTTCGGGTCAATTGAGGGTTCCAACAAATTTCCCCAATAATCTATGATCTAGCCATCATGGAAAAACAGATCGTTTTTCATTGTCAGAGCAATTTCCAGCAACTAAACTAGCTGCCATTATATACATTTCTATGACCTTTCCCAAGCCTGATATTCCAGGTTTTCCATGACTATGGGAACATTTTCAATAGCTTTAGCTGACCGGCACTGCATGAACAGACTCTCAAAAGTGTAGAAAGGAAATGCATTGCCATTATATAGCCTTTATTGGAATATGCAGTGTTCAAAGAACAGAATATCTAAAATTGCATGCCTGCATAAAACAAAACAGGGACCTGTGGAAAAATAAGACTCACGTTAGAGTAAGACATGTTAACTTGAAAGCAAAAATGGCACATAAGATTCAATACAATCTTTGAGAAGATGCTACTTTTTGAATCTTAAAGCTCCATTTTCCCCAAATCCAAACACTCATGCTCTCATTTTAGTATGTAACTCCAGTCCTGTATGAAGAATACATATAAAAGTGAATCAATGCAAATGTGGCTTGTGCTGTTTGTGCTTCATCCTGTCAAAAACAATAGTCTGGTAGAAACAGGCAATTTAAGTTGGCACTTAAAATACTGCGGATAAAAAGCCACTTCAGCTACCGCAAGACCTTTCAACATTTAATCATGTGCAGGACATAAATGATTGAAAAAAAAAGAAGAACTCTATAAAAATATCAGTTCTTGAGATCAGCAATGGAATCACTACTAGTAAACATGCTAATGCTAGTTAAACGCTAATTCTTTGATATCGAAAATGTAGTTTCAACTAGTAAAAGCCATAATATTCACTCAAAACACATCTACAGATATTTCTAATTCATTTCTAACTAGTCATAATTTAATTTTCACATATCAGCAATGCACTAAAAAAAATGCCATCTCAATAATGACACTTTTACTTTTACTAGCGCAAATGTGCATTCCTGAATTACAACTAGCAAAAATGCTAATGTTTTGCTAATGCTAATGTTTTGACATGTTTAATTGTGTTTTAACTATCGTGGCGATGTTCATTTCATATTTCTATAATGCTGTTGTAACTAGTACGAAAGTCTTTTCAGATAGCTTTAATTAATCTTCAATTTAAAGACATCTCGCATCTACATCCAGATATCTAAAATACTATATTTAACGTAAATAAAATGTCTAAAAAGCATTATTGCTAGCTGTAAACCAATTGTTGATTTCAGGAATGCACATTTGCACTAGTAACCATGCAACTATTGATTTATAATTCTAGTAAATAAAAACAATTATTTAGATGAATTCAATTAATTCAAAATAGATATAAAGATATCTGTATTTGTGTTTTGAACAGATTGGATGACAGATCATTGTGAAATTTTACAAGTAAAAATACAGTTACAAATATCAGTTTTTTTAACCAATTAATGAAATGAGGATGTGTCTATACAAATAAATATGACAACTTTTTACATTTATGCATTTGGCAGACGCTTTTATCCAAAGCGACTTACAGAGCACTTATTACAGAGACAATCCCCCCGGAACAACCTGGTGTTAAGTGCCTTGCTCAAGGACACAATGGTGGTGACTGTGGGGATCAAACCAGCAACCTTCTGATTACCAGTTATGTGCTTTAGTCCACTATGCCACCACCACATTTTTTATATCAAACTCTTAATTACTGATATAAATAACAAGCATTTAAACAATTGAACATTGAATTATAGATATAATTCATAGCCTGCACACTTTTAAATATAAAAAGGGCTTGCGATACATTAGTAGCCTTATTGTGCCATAACAAATATACTATATAATGCAACATCAACATCCAATACACAAGTAGATAAACCCATACAGCTTATAGCATCATTAGATTAACAGTGAGTGTGTTTACATGTGGATTTTACACCGATTGTGCTTAATAAGCCGGCGACATGTCATGTAAACACCTAAATGGTTGCATGTAACATTTAAAGCATAAACTGATCGGCACACGTAGAATTTTTCCCATTAACTTGGTTTTGCGTTGCATGTAAATGCCTTTATCGGTGCTCTAACTGGATTATCTAATGACTGTCTATGTTCTGACCCGATCATTTCAACTCTCGTGTAAACACGGTTTTCTGTCTTTTTGGAAGTTATCGGCATATTGTTGTGCATGTAAACGTGCTCATGTTTGAAGCCAAAAAACAAAAGCAACGGCATCACTAGCATAACAGACTAGATTCAGTAAAGTCCATTCCTCAATGGAGATCTACAGCTTTTCCTATCAAGTATAAATTCCCTCATGGAATATCTTAACATCCTATAATAACAGAGTAATTGTTTATTTCTACCTACTGGATATTTCATCCAATGCAAATACTATATAATGCTTTATATGAACGCTGTCCTCTATTCTAAACATTCCATATCATGAACATATATAGAGGTGTTCGGCTGCCACATTCAAGCTGGTCTTTGGTATTCACACTCCCAGCTGTGATACTGTGATACTGCACAGCACATCCACTTCACACAACAGATTAATGAACATACTGAATGCATTTAGAAAAAGAAAACTCCAAACCAGTGAACAACATCTTAAAGAGATAGTTTTGGGTCAACGACTCCTTTACGGCCATACTAATCCCTTTCAGTTTGAAAAAGTATGCATTTGAAATACTTATTTTCGGTCGGGGAAAACACTGTTCTTGTGTGGATTCGAGGCGTAAACATAGTGAGAAATAATTAAACGAAGATAAATCATATCAGAATTTAATGTAAAAATGGCAACCTATGCAATGCCACTGAAAACCAAAGTGACACATTTCAGAGAAAAAAAATTAAATAGAAAACTTATAATAACCTAAATGCATAAGTGTGCACATCCTTGAACCAATACTGAGTTGAAGCACCCTTTACTTGTATTACAGTCTGTTTGGATAAGAGTCTATTAGCTTGGCACATCTTGATTTGGGAATATTTTCCCACCAGGGCTGGACTGGTAAGCTGGCATACAGGGCATTTTCCCGGTGGGCCGACGCACTTTGGGGCCGGTCAGGGGTGGACTGGCCATCGGGAGAACTGAGTGGGTCCCGAATGGGCCGCGATAGGCTAAAATGAGCCGCCGCGTTATGCGGAACGGACCACAAAACAGCGCTGTGATATGCAGAAAAAGACAGCGAACAAGTTGTAAAATCCCGGGCCAATTTCTCTTCCCAGTCCAGCTCTGTTTCCCACTCTTCTTTGCAAAAATGTTCCAGATCTGTCAAATTGCGAGGGCATCTCCCGTGTACGGCACTTTTCAGGTCCCCCCCCGCAGATTTTCTATAGGATTCATGTCTGGGCTCTGGCTGGGCCAATCCAAAACGTTCATCTTTTTTTAGCTGAAGCCATTCTTTTGTTGATTTGGATCATTGTCATGCCGAAAGCTGAAAGATCTCGTTCAGACACCAGAAGGTTCTGTGCCAAAATTGACTGGTACTTGGAGCTACATGAGTCCCTCCACCTTCACTAAAGCCCCAGTTCTATCTGAAGATAAGCAGTCCCAAAGCATGCCACGAAACATGCCGAATGAGCCGCGATAAGCTAAAATGGGCCCCCGCGTTATGCAGAATGGACCACAAAACTGCACCGTGATATGCAGCGAATGGACAGCGCTCAACAAGTTTTGGGCCAGTTGCCATGTAAATTCCCAGGCCGATTTCTCTTCCCAGTCCAGCCCTGCATGTAGGGAGCGACCAGTACTTGCCCGAAAGCGCTGCAGCTCCTTTAATGTTGCTGTCGGCCTCTTGACAGCCTCCCTGACCAGTTTTCTCTTAGTCTTCTCATCAATTTTGGAGGGATGTCCTGTTCTTGATAATGTCACTGTTGTGTCACACTTTCTCCACTTGTTCATGACTGTCTTGGTATATTTAATGCCTTGGAAATTGTTTTGTAGCCCCCACCTGAGCGATACCTTTCAACAATGAGACCCTGTTGATGCTTTGTAAGCTCTTTGTGGCCCATGGCTCTTGTTGTAGCATGCAACCAATAAGATGTCAGAAACATCCTAAAAGAATAGCTGAGATTTATTGGAGTCACTTCAGGTGAAGACTTGATGATTGGTTGATTCTGAACACAGCCACATACCCAAATACCCAATTGCATTGGTTGTAATTTTTACATTAAATGTGCAAAAAGTCTGATATGATTTATCTTTGTTTAATTTTTTACATCATAAAAACCTGCTGTTTTAACAAGGGTGTGTAGACTTTTATATCCACTGCACTTCATGGAAAAATAAAAAGATATCAAAGGAACAAAACTGCATTTTCAGTTCTATTGTGGTGTAATGGATAATACCATCCATACCACTAGAGGGCGCCGCTTGCCTACACAATGCTGACTGAAGCCCTGATTTCGGCCTATTTTTTAAACGCAGCTGATTATAAATGATTACATGTTCTTAGGAATTCCAACCCCTCTAGATTTTGTGGCAATCATTATTTCTGGATTGTGCATTTAAATTCAGAGAGTTTTTACAAAGTGTGTTGATTGAAAATGTGAATTCATTCAAAATGAACCATCGAGGGGGGTCTGGGTATCTCAGTGAGTTAAGACGCTGACTATCCCCCCTGGAGTCGCGAGTTTGAATCCAGGGTGTGCTGAGTGACTCCAGCCAGGTCTCCTAAGCAACCAAATTGGCCCGGTTGCTAGGGAGGGTAGAGTCACATGGGGTAACCTCCTCGTGGTCACCATAATGTAGTTCTGGCTCTTGGTGGGGCGTGTGGTGAGTTGTACTTGGAAGCCGCAGAGAATAGTGTGAAGCCTCCACATGCGCTACGTCTCCGCGGTAACCCGCTCAACAAGCCACGTGATAAGATGCTTAAATTGACGTCTCAGATGCTGAGGCAACTACGCGTCTGAGACGTCAATCACTACGGAGTCACTACGCCACCACGAGGACTTAGAGCGCATTGGGAATTGGGAATTCCAAATTGGGAGGAAAAAGGAAAAAATAAAATAAAACGAACCATAGTTTTGTCATATCAGCGTTTTCATGCTTAAAACCGATTTGCAGATGGTTTTAATTTGGTCAGTAATTGGCGAATAAATATTAGCAGCCGATACAATATGACTAATATATATATATATATATAACTAATATGAATTTGTTAAAAAATTCCTAAACCACATCCACACTGATACTTGTAAGTTTGAAAACAAATCAGTTTTGATACATTTACGCCTCTCATCCACACTAGAAATGACATTTTCCTCCAACAAAAATGGAGCATTTCGAACTTTCGTGCGAAAACATATTAGTGCGGACAAAGTCATATTTTGCTCATATCTCCCAAAAGCTTTTTTTTTTTTAAGTCACCAGGCTTTGCTAAAGACTTGTAGATATGGTTTTAAAAAAATTAAATCGTATGTAACATTAGCGTTAAACGAAGTTCAATTCTGAATTAAATTATAGTGTCCAATTGTGGAATACGGCACAGGCAATTAAATAACCTATAATTCAGTCATTGAAATCTGATTTATTACTGTATGTGGTACTGTAAAGTGGCCTTGCTTTTGACAAATAGTATATCAAAAATAAAGCTTCTCACAATTCGTACAATACAATAGTGAGAATGTACCATTACGTCAACGTTGACATTGTACCAACATAAACTTGCCACTGAAATGTATTGCTAGGCTTTTAACGAAAGCTATAGTTCAGTGCAAATTTGAAACGAAACTAGAGAAAACAAAGCTGGGAAAATTGTGTCTGTAAACCGCCACATCACAACCCCTCACATACGGACACTAATTGAAAAGCTGAGCTACGCCCTCTAGTGGATGAGGTGCCTCTTGCAGCGGCCGTCAGAATTAGCGTTAACAGTCTCGCGTCTCCAGGACTGATCTGCTCCAATCAGATTATTTACTGATCAGTTTGACCAGACTCTGTCGGAGGTCGTTGAGGTCAAAGATCTTGACATCGAGGATCTGAATGACCCTTTGCACCTCGTTCTCAGCACGATCGCGGTCTTCCAGTGCGGAGGTGAGGTTTTGCTCCGTGTTCTGCACTCGCCGCTCCAGTTCAACATTACGCATCTCTAACTCCTGAAAACCAGAGAGATTTTAAATTAAATCATGTGTTTTATATATTGAAGGAAATGTACCAACTTTAATCACAGTTTCAGCTCGCTATGCCTTACGGCTTGGTCTGCACTATCAGTTTTACGGCAGAATAATAAAAATAATAATAAAAATCCTTACAATTACAATAGGGTTTCAGCCCTTCGGGCTTGAACCTCTAAAGCTGCGTACACACTGCCAGCGCTGCAGGTCTCCAGTGGCTGGCGGTGAAGTCGCTAGTGGGCGTTCCCACTACTGGTTGCCTAGTAACGTTTATAAATGACATTCACGGATGTCATTCCATTGCTCTTGACAGCAAATCGCTTTTCTTGGCGCTAAAAACAAACATTTTGGAGGGAAAAGACTAAATATAAATGGAATCAGTACATAAAATGCTTTATATCGAAGATGAATGAGAAACAAGGCGTGCTGTTTGCCATAGCGGCTGTTTATCTGCGGCGAAAACGCAAACGCCGGTCTGTCTGGGTCCACAAAACCATTAAATCTCGGAGTCAGCATTGCAAGTACCACTGGCTGGTGCAAGAGCTGCAGCTGGATATACCATATCCATATCATAGAGCACTGAAAAATTGCTAACAGCAAGAATTAGCATTTCATCCATCTTTCCGTTACTGCAGGAGCTGAGAGAGAGAGAAGGATCACGTGAGCTCTCCCGTCTTCTCTCCTATTGGCTGTCGCTTCTGTTAGTCGATCTTCATTTGAATAAAGTTGAACTTGTCTCAACTTTGTCGCGTCGCTGGACACGCCCACATCTAGTCGCCAACAGTCGCAACAGCTCGTGTCACCAGAAGTCGCTGTGCTCTCATTGAAAATGAATGGGATGGAGTCGCTGTCGCACGCGATTTCGCTGGCAGTGTGTACGCAGCTTAATGATTGAATAATTAATGCGCTTTAACAAAAACAAACTTGCCCCACAGACTTTCTTTGTAAGGGAACTACTGTTCTCCATTCGTTTTGATTATTACAATTATTGAATATAGTTTTATGGAAATTGTCAGCATGACAAAAGCATATTCCTTTAAACTAGAAATGTTTGGTTTAATGTTTAAATTGTAATGAAATCAACTGTTTTTCAGTTAATTAGAGAAATGCAAAACTGAAGTGGAGCCATGATCTCAACGGAGATTTCACATGTTATAACTTTATATTCAAACATGAAGTACTGCGATGTATTGATGCACCTGTAGTCTGTGTATGGCCTCTTCTCTCTCCTGTTCCAACTCATGGAAGTCTGATTTCTTACTCTGAAGAATACGGATTTCCTGAAACATGTACAAAACACATTTATATAAACACGGCAGCAATGCACCAAGATTTAGCCTAGTTGAAAATGATGAATACTTCCGGTGTCCTGAAAGCTCTGGAGACACAATTATTACAGAAACTTGACTAGCCTCTTTCTGAAAAGTGCCCAATCGCTGGACAACCCTTTCCATCACGCAGACGTCTGTGAATGTTTGCTCTCACCTCGTCCTTTGCCTTCAGTAAGTTCTCCAGTTCCTCCAGGGATTGAGTGAGTTCATCTTTCAGCATGTCACTGGGCCCCGGGCCCCCGTGAGCCTCCAGTTCTGCCACCTTCAGACCAGAGTCAAACACAGCAATCATGCATAAGGATGGCTGATTATATTTGGAATAAGGTTTTGTGCCATGGTTTTAAAGGAATATTCTGTGCTCAATCGACAGCATTACTGACATAATATTGTACAAATAATTTCGACTTGCCCCTTCTTTTCTTTAAAAAAGCACAACGAGGAGCGTACAATGGAAGTGAATGGAGCTAATCTGTAAACGTTAAATACTTTGTAATAACCACCGTGTAAAGAGATTAATGCAAAGGAGGAGGCGAGAAACGGCTTGATAATATAAATAATATTTTAATAAGAACCTTAAACAAAAAGACAAACAGGTGTCAGCTGTCCGGAAATCCCTCTCTCTCTCTCTCTCTCTGTCGCACTGCCATCTCCGGTCGGCCTTTATCCCTCTCGAGGGCTAATTAGCCAGATTAGGACCCGGCCCCGCCCTCCACCCTGTCACATTCCTCCCTCGTTCTCTCAGGCTGGGGAGCCCCCGGCATGACGTACACCCCCCCCCTTTCCCTGGGGAGCGGCTTGCCTTCCGCCCCGTCTGCCGGCAGGTCATCCCTGTCTTACTGGATGAGTGAGGGGACAAGGGGAGGGAAACAAAAAAATGGTGGCACCTACACGCAGTAACGTTGATCGTGCCAAATTAACAAAACACACTTACTCGCTGGTTCTCCGATACGCCATAGCTTGGTCCTTGGCCACTCCTCCACTCTCTAATGGATGACAGCCGCGCCTCCCCAGGCGGATCGGAGGCAGTCCTCAGGCCCCTGGCGGACGGAACGCCCCACCGTGTTTTTGATGGACGGTAGGGGTCTCCCCCATCCCTGGCAGCTGTAACTGCTCCAGGCGGTTGGTTGGGAGCCCCTCCTCCCCTCGCGGTCGGCGGACGTTCCTCCGCTTCCAGGCGGCTGCTTCATTGGGGTGGATGGTAGTGGTGAGGACTCTTCTACAGCGCATACCTCCTCCTACCGGGTTTCGGCACCAGTGTAAAGGGAGTTAAAGTGAAAGGAGGAGGCGAGAACCGGTTTGACAATATAAATAATAGTTTAATTATAAACTGAACCAAAAGACAAACACACACCGGTGTTGGACAGCTGTCCGTAAATCTCTCTCTGTCGCACTGCTGTCTTTGGTCAGCCTTTATCCCTCTCAAGGGCTAATTAGCCTGATTAGGGGCCGGGAGTGCACACACTGTTACAAAACTATAGCCAAAAGATGTTAATTTTTGGCAAAAATAAATGTTCAGCAGTTTCTTAAGCTGAGAGAATGTATCATAGTCTATATCATTAAAATATGAGGCAGTGGTGGCTCAGTGGTTGAGGCTCAGGGTTACTGACCAGAAGGTCGGGGTTCAAGCCCCAGCACCACCAAGATGCCACTGTTGGGCCCTTGAGTAAGGCACTTAACTCCAGGTTGCTCCGGGGGGATTGTCCCTGTAATAAGTGCACTGTAAGTCGCTTTGGATAAAAGCGTCTGCCAAATGTAAATGTAAATGTAAAATGTTTTTTAAGTTTTCTTTACAATGATACCAAACACTTGACCCTCCTTGTGTTTTGTGGTAATCTTAACCTCTATTGAACCCGGAATATTCCTTGTCACGACACTTGACTGTCCCGTAGGTATGTTTATCTTGTTAACCCTCCTTTTTGGACTCCTTCGGGTCATTTTTTACCAGTATTGAAAAACATTCAAAATGCATAAATTCTTGATTAGTGTACATTGCCCCCTTGGCCCATGTTTGCCCAGTTTTTTTACATTTTTTAAATATTCTTTAAAAATTGTTACTTCTTACTAAAATTGTTATATTCAGAATATATAAATATATATATACACAATATAAACTATATATATTTGGTATACAATAACCTGGTTGCATAAGTGTGCACACCCTCTTATAACTGGGGGTGTGGCTGTGTTCAGAATTAACCAATCACATTCAAACTCATAGAAGTCATTACACACCTGCCATCATTTAAAGTGACTCTGATTAATCACAAATAAAGTTCAGCTCTTCTAGTAGGATTTTCCTGACATTTTCTTAGTTGCATCTCAGAGCAAAAGCCATGGTCCGCAGAGAGCTTTCAAAGCATCAGAGGGATCTCATTGTTGAAAGATATCAGTCAGGAGAAGGGTACAAAAGAATTTCCAAAGCTTTAGATATACCATGGAACACAGTGAAGACAGTCATCATCAAGTGGAGAAAATATGGCACAACAGAGACATTACCAAGAGCTGGACGTCCCTCCAAAATTGATGAAAAGATGAGAAGGAAACCGGTCAGGGATGCTTCCAAGAGGCTTACAGCAACATTAAAGGAACTGCAGGAATTTCTGGAAAGTACTGGCTGTGTGCTACATGTGACAACAATCTCCCGTATTCTTCATATGAATGGGCTATGGGGTAGGGTGGCAAGACGAAAGACTTTTCTTACAAAGAAAAACATCCAAGCCCGGCTGAAGTTTGCAAAAACAAACATCAAGTCTCCCAAAAGCATGTAGGAAAATGTGTTATGGTCTGATGAAACCAAGGTTGAACTTTTTGGCCATAATTCCAAAAGGTATGTTTGGGGGCAAAAACAACACTGCACATCACCCAAAGAACACCATACCCACAGTGAAGCATGGTGGTGGCAGCATCATGCTTTGGGGCTCTTTTTCTTCAGCTGGAACTTCAGCCTTAGTCAGGGTGGAGGGAATTATGAACAGTCCAAATACCAGGCAATTTTGGCACAAAACCTTTAGAAAGCTGAAGAGGATGTTCACCTTTCAGCACGACAACGATCCAAAGCACACATCCAAATCCACAAAAGCATGGCTTCACCAGAAGAAGATTAACGTTTTGGAATGGCCCCACCTGAATCCAATTGAACATCTGTGGGGTGATCTGAAGAGGGCTGTGCACAGGAGATGTCCTCGCAATCTGACAGATCTGGAGCGCTTTTGCAAAGAAGAGTGGGCAAATATTGCCATGTCAAGATGTGCCATGCTAATAGACTCCTACCCAAAAAGACTGAGTGCTGTAGTATAATCAAAAGGTGCTTCAACAAAGTATTAGTTTAAGGGTGTGCACACTCAATTTTTATTTTTCCCCCTCAAAGATTTCAGTTTGTTTTTCAATTGAATTGTTCACGTTATAGGTCACATCAAAGGTGGAAAAAGTTCTGACATGATTTATCTTTGTCTCATTATTTTACATCACAAGAACCTGGCATTTTAACAGGGGTGTGTAGACTTTTTATATCCACTGTATATGTGTATTATTACAGTGTTTTCAGCACGGGTCTGTGCTCAATAACTCCATCTCGTGATCAGAGTAACAGATGTGCTCTGTTTTCGGTTCTGTTTGCTTAAATATTGCGCTAAGCATGTTATATTTAAAGTGCTCCAGTTTCAATTGAATTTCACTTTTGCAGAAATCCAAATATCTTTGGCCGAAACAAGTTAACATACAAACAAAATACCTCAAGGTATTGGTTATTTGTGGACAGACGATGAGATGTTAAAACAAGCAGCACATTGTACAAATGTTGTGAACCTGCTGCAACCAGAAACTGCCCGCCAAAATAAAAGCATGCTTATATTATGAAATAAAAGCTCAATATATTACCATTGTATAATAATAATAATAATAATAATAATAATAGATATTATACTGCAATAATTTAATATTAAATTTGGCTGGGAATTTTTTTAATTGATGATGATGAATAGTAAGCTATTTTATTTATTTATGTGTTTATCTTTGGCTGGATTGGAAAATGTCTGAATACTTTTTAGAGGCCTTCTGAGTCTTTTTTAATGGCAGTAGCGCACAGGAAGAATATTATCTAAGTTTGGTCAAAAGGTGTTACTTACAGCGTTCCCATGTGAATCCCCTGGAATTTTGCAATGCAGATTTCCAGTCATGGAAAAGTCATGGAATATGAGAAAAATACCTACATGTACCTACATTTTAATTAATTAATTTATTAGACACAATTTTGATAATAAAACAGAATTCAGAAAAAACAACCATCCAATAGCCACAATATACATTATGATCTCCGGTGTGTTTTTAATTAAATATTAAACCCATTGAGCACATACCTGTAAAATCTCCTGGAAAATTGTGTATTTCATAACAAAATTCCTTAAGATTGAATTGTGTAATTTTTTTATTTATCCCCCCTACTTCCCAATTTGGAATGCCCAATTCCCACTACTTAGTAGGTCCTCGTGGTGGCGCGGTTACTCACCTCAATCCGGGTGGTGGAGGACAAGTTTCAATTGCCTCCGCGTCTGAAACCATCAATCCGCGCATCTTATCCCATGACTCATTGTGCATGACACCGTGGAGACTCACAGCATGTGGAAGCTCATGCTACTCTCCACGATCCACACACAACTCACCACGAGGAGGTTACCCCATGTGACTCTACCCTCCCTAGCAACCGGGCCAATTTGGTTGCTTAGGACACCTGGCTGGAGTCACTCAGCACGCCCTGGATTCGAACTTGCAACTCCAGGGGTGGTAGTCAGTGGCTTTACATTTACAAAATTCAATTAGATGGAATTTGTTATGACATGTAAATGTGTATATCTTAAAAATAGACAAAAATTTTTTTTTTGTTCATATCGCAATCACAATATTTTTCAAAATATATGCAATATGACTGTCCAAATCGTGCAGCCCTACTTCTCTCGTTACATCCATCCAGGGAAAACACAATGCGCTTCTATCTACCAAAAGTGCTGTATTATCACTAAACACACACACACACACACACAGGAGAAAAAGGAGCACCTCCTAAAGGTCTTTGCCACTTGGAGTGTCTTAAGAGAGACTGGCTTATTTTTAACCGTGTAAGGCGCAAAAAAGTTTCCCAAACGAGGGTCTGGCAGCTCCCCTGGTTATATTTCATTCCTCCTAACTAGGCCATTGAAAGTAGGATACTGATGTCCTACAAACCACCACCCCATCCCTCTCCCTCTCTCTCTCTCTCTCTCTCTCTCTCTCTCTCTTGTCCCCTGAGACATGAACCATTTTCAGCCACCTGGTCGCCTGTTCTGTGCTGAGAGAGAGAGAGAGAGAGAGAGAGAGCTACTGAACTCGCACTCTAGTCATTAACGAGAGAACACGGTGAGAACTGAGACAAGAGAGTGATGATGACACTGCTGTTTGGATCAATGAAGAGTCACAGACAGGGGCGATTCTAGAATTTCAATCTTAGGGGGGCTCATACTGATATCATTGTAATGTCATTAGTCACATTTACTCTTGATTCATCCAGCCTCTTTCTCCCCTTTCTAAATGAGGTTACCGGACTAAACAAGCATCATTCCTCCTCCACTCCTTCAATCAGTCAAAAGAGACTCCTGTCCCTGATCCTCACTCGTTCAGGAAGCGAATGAGGAAACGGGGTGCGTTCATTCAGTGGGTCAAACCAATGATATGCTCCTTCACAGCCTGCACTCAAATGCTTTTGGCTCGTGCTTTAGTCAGTCTTTACAGCAACTACAAACAAGTGCAGCATTGTGACTTTGGGGCTATTTGCAAAGTCACAGATTTTTAGTGGGGTTGAGAGGAATTTTAAGGGGTCTGAAGCCCTCCTAAATAGGGTCAAACAACGCCCAGGGTCACAGATTTTCTTGAAATATCTTTTACTTGAATTTGAGCATATGGTCGAACAATGCTCAACAAACACTTCTAGCTATGCAAGTTAAATTTCACACGTTGTGGTGTTCTGAAATAAGTCAGAAAGCAATTCATAAAGCAAGCATGCGTTGCATTCTTAGTGTTGCCACAAGGGGCGCTATATAAAATAGTAGCATAAACGGTCTTCTTCTATGGTAATTGATTTTTCTTCCAAGTCAAGTACTGTATGACGGAGCAACAGTTTAAAGAGTGAGTTAAAGTAACTTCTGCATTTACATTTAGTCTTTTAGCGGTTTATTTAATATATTTACTGAAACTGTCGACATGTTTCTAGCATGCACAGGATTCATTCATACAATTGTACTTAACGGCCATTACTTGTGGGTTGTATCATTAGCATTAGATGTTTAAGTGCTAAATTGATCAAAAGAATTAAGCGGAAAACTGAGATAATAGTTTCACCTGGTCTCGTAATCTATCCGTCTCCTCTTGATACGCCACTAGCTGTTTCTTCCACTGCTCAACGTTAGCGTTAGCTTCATGCAGCGCGGCCACAAGTTTAGCATTACTGTCCTGTAATGTGAAGAGCTCTGCTTCAAGATTTATCTCACAGATGGACCTGCAGAAAGAGAGAATAATAATCAGTAATCCACATGTTTCTGTTTTCAAATATTTTTATTTGTATGTATATATACACAGATGAAGTCAGAAGTTTACATACACTTAGGTTGAGGTCATTAAAGCAAATGTTTTTACCACACTACAGATTTCAAATGAGCTATAGTTTTGGCAAGTTGTTTAGGACATCTGCTGTGTGCATGACACAAGTAATTGAACTGTTTGGCAATAATGACCATCGTTATGTTTGGAGGAAAAAGGGTGAGGCTTGCCAGCAGAAGAACACCATCCCAACCGTGAAGCATGAGGGTGGCAGCATCATGTTGTGGGGTTGCTGCAAGAGGGACTGGTGCACTTCACCAAATAGCTGGCATCATCAGGAAGTGAACATTATGTGGATATATTGAAGCAGCATCTCAAGACATCAGCCAGAAAGTTAAAGCTTTGTCTCAAATGGTTCTTCCAAATGGACAATGACCCCAAGCATACGTCCAGAGTTGTGGCAAAATGGCTGAAGGACAACAAAGTCAAGGTATTGGAGTGGCCATCACAAAGCCCTGACCTAAATCCATTAAGAGTTGAAACATTATGACCACCTGCCTAATATGCTGTTGGCCTCCACGTGCTGCCAAAACAGTGCCAACCCACCGAGGCATGGACTCTACAAGACCTCTGAAGGTATCTGGCACCAAGACATTAGCAACAGATCCTTGGAGTGATGGTGGCATAGTGGGCTAAAGCACATAACTGTTAATCAGAAGGTCGCTGGTTCGCTGTCCTTGAGCAAGGCACTTAACTCCAGGTTGCTCCGGGGGGATTGTCCCTGTAATAAGGGCACTGTAAGTCGCTTTGGATAAAATCTGGGGAATTTGGAGGCCAGGGAAAAAGCTTGAACTCTTCATCATGTTCCTCAGATCATTCCCGAACAATGTGTGTAGTGTGGCAGGACGCATTATCCTGCTGAAAGAGGCAACTGCCATCAGGGGTGTACCTGGTCTGCAACTATGTTTAGGTAGGTGGCACGTGTCAAATTGATGTCCACATGAATGGCTGGACCCAGGGTTTCCCAGCAGAACGTTGCCCAGAGCATCATACTCCCTCCACTGGCTTGTCGTCTTCCCAGAGTGCATCCTGGTGCCATCATTTCCCCAGGTAAACGGCTTACACATATATGGCCACCCACATGATGTAAAAGAAAACAGAACCTTCTTCCACTGCTCCAAGGTCCAGTTCCGACGCTCCTGTGCCCATTGTAGGCGCTTTCGACTGTGGACTGGGGTCATCATGGGCACTCTGAACGGTCTGTGTCTATGCAGCCCCATACACAGCAGGGTACGATGCACTGTGTGTTATGACACATTCATCCCGTAACCATTATTAAACTATTCTGTGACTTGTGCCACAGTTGACCTTCTGTCGGTTCAGACCAGATGGGATAGCCTTCATTGCCCTCACGCATCGATGAGCCCTGTCGCAGGTTTGTGGTTTGTCCCTCCTTGGACCACTGTCAGTAAGTGCTCACCACTGCTGACCGGGAGCACCCCACAAGCCGTTTTAGAGATGCTCTGACCCAGTCGTCTGGCCATAACAATTTAGGCCTTGTCAAAGCCGCTCAGGTCTTCACTCCTGCCCATTTCTCCTGCATTCAACACCTTGACTACAAGAACCGTGTGGCCTTGTTAGGAGATGATCAACGTTATTCGCTTCACCTGTGAGTGGTCATAATGTATTGGCTCATCAGTGTATATACACTCTCTGAGCACTTTATTAGGAACACCTGTACACCTACTTTTTCATGCGATTATCTAATCACCCAATCGTGTGTCAGCAGTGCAATGCAGAAAATCAGTCTGTTTTGGTTCGGGAGCTTCAGTTAATGTCAGACCATCAACCATCAGAATGGGGAAAAAATGTGACCTTTCAGCCGTGGCATGATCGTTGGTGCCAGACAATGTGGGCTGGTTTGAGTATTTCTGGGATTTTCACACACAACGGTCTCTAGAGTTTACTCCGAATGGTGCCAAAATCAAAAAACATCCAGTGAGCGGCAGTTCTGTGGATGAAAATGCCATGTTGATGAGAGAGGTCAATGGAGAATGTTTGCGTTCAAAGTGAGAAAAAAAAAATTTACAAAAATTCTGCGAAATTATTACAAATGTATTAGTTAAATACCTGGTTTGGATAAGTGATCAGCCCCCTAATAGTATCCTTAAAAAACCTGCCCAGGTGCAACCAATCACCTTTCAGATCACATACCTGGATAATTCCCCCCCCCACCTGACATCAACTGTAGTGATTTTGATTACAGAATAAAATCGTCTGTTCCATGAGGACTCCATTATTAGTAGTGCATGGTGATAATTTAAGAATTCACAACGGGTGGAACGGTGCTTTCAAAAGGGCTCCAGGATAAAATTGTGGAAAGGCACAGGTTAGGTGAAGGGTACAAAAAGATTTCAAAGGCTTTAACTATCCCTCTGAGTACGGTTCAGAGCATTATTATGACGTGGAAAGTGCATGGAACCACCAAAACCTTGCCTAGATTGGGCCATCCCTCCAAACTGGATGATCATGCCAGGAGGATATTCATCAGGGAAGCTATCGAGAGGCCAAGGCAACTTTGAAGGATTTACAAGCCCTTATGGCTGAGATTGATCGGTCTGTGCATGTGACAACAATCTCCCAAGCTTTACACAAAGCAGAAATGTAAAAAGAGTCACACTAAGTCTCATTTGCACTTTGTGAAGCATAGTGGTGGCAATACTTGAGGAAAATTTGTGGCCCTCTGCTCGACAACTGAATATGGGCAGGCAGTTCACCTTTCAGCATGACAATGTCCCTAAACAAACCGCCAAAAAAACAATGCAATTGTAAGTGAAAAATCAGTTCTGGAAATCAACGTGTTGAATGCAGGAGAAATGGGCAGGAGTTGAGCGACTATGACAAGGGCCAAACTGAGCGAGGACAACAAAGGCAATCCCGTCGCCATGTCGCCATGCAAGGCGCTAACCTGCCATTGGGAGCAACTTGGGGTTCAGTGTCTTGCCCAAGGACACTTCGGTATGTAGAGTTGGCCGGGAATCAAACCACCAACCCTGCGATTAGTGGCCGACCCGCTCTACCACCTGAGCCACAGCCGCCCCATAAGCATTTACCTGCCACCTACCTAAACATAGTTGCAGAATAGGTACACCCCTTCATGGCAACGGTAATCCCTGATGGCAGTGGCCTCTTTCAGCAGGATAATGCACCCTGTCAAACTGCACACATTGTTCGTGAATGGTTTGAGGAACATGATGAAGAGTTCAAAGTGTTGCCCTGCCCTCCAAATTCCCAGATCTCAATCCGATTGAGCATCTGTTGGATGTGCTAGATCAACAAGTCCAATCCACAGCGGCTCCACCTCGCAATTTACAGGACTTAAAAAATCTGTTGCTAATGTTTTGGTTCCAGATACCACAGGACACCTTCAGGGATCTCGTTGAGTCCATGCCTCGGTGGATCTGTGCTATTTTGGAGGCATGCGGTGGACCAACAGCATATTAAGCAGGTGGTCATAATGTTTTGGCTCATCAGATTATATATAAATACTGTATATACAGTGTTCATCTGATTTACTATTAAATTGCATAATATCATATCAGAATTGTATCAGCAATCAGCGAGCCTGCTCTTTAAATACTGGCACCACCATAGGTAATAGACAATAGCTGGAAAATATACATCAAATCAAAGACAAATACATAGCACAAGATACATGATATGAAACAAAAATGGTGTCATCGTTATCACTATGACAACATAAATACTGTAGTATTTAAATGCTTCCTAAGTCAAAGGCCATTTTATGATGGTTTAACATTTTGGACTGACAAATGCTGTTGCATAAGCTACATTAAGTATATGTATTAACAATTAAAGTTTTCAGAATAGCCTCTAATAAAGAGTGCTGCAATGGAATATTCTGCACAGTTTTGTGCATGAAATGTTTCCAGAAACCAAAAAGATGCAAGGTGGAGAGCCACCCCATGCAAATGTTCTGTTGGAGTTATTTTAACAGGAATTATTGAAACGCTCTACATAGCAATAGTTATAAATGAACCCTGTAATGAAGCTCCGTTACGCAACACAAGAGGAAGAAGGGTGAGAATTAACAACATGTTGATTCATGCGTGTATGTTTGTGTTTGTGTGTGTGTTACTCAAGAGATTGTAAAAACAGATCTATGCTCTAGTCCATTTATTCACTATAATAACACCAGAAATCAGTCAGATAAGCCACTTTATGGACAGAAAAATAGGGTGTTCTGGGTGATTGGCAGGGCATTGCTATGCAGTTGCTAGGGTATCCTCGGTGGTTGCTAGGGTGTTCTGGGTGGTTACTATGGCATTGCTATGTGGTTGCTAGAGTCTTATGGGTGGTTGCCAGGGAATTACTATGTGGTTGCTAAGGTGTTTAGGGTGGTTGTAAGGGCATTGCTATGCAGTTGCTAGGGTATCCTCGGTGGTTGCAAGGGTGTTGCTATGCCTTTGCTAGGGTGTTCATGATGGTTTCCAGGGTGGTGCTCTGTGGTTGCTAGGATGTTCATATTAGAAGCCAGGGCGTTGTTATGCTGATGCTAGGGTGTTCTGCGTGGTTACTATGGCATTGCTATGTGGTCTCTCAGGTGTTCTGGGTTGTTGTAAGGGCATTGCTATGCATTTTTTTATAGGGTGTTCTCAGTGGTTACAAGGGTGTTGCTTTGCGGTTGCTAGTGTGTACTGGGTGGTCACAAGGGCATTGCTATGCAGTTGGTGGGATGTTCAAGGTGGTTGCCAGGGTACGTGCTTGATAGGGTGTTCTGAGTGGTTCATTTGCGTTGCTATGTGGTCACTAGGGTGTTCTGGGTGGTTGCAAGGACATTGCTATACAGTTGTTAGGGTGTTTAGTGGTTGCCAGGGCATTGCAATGTGGTCGCTAAGGTGTTCTGGGTGGTTGCTAACTTGTCAAAACAACAGAGCTGTTCAGCGCTGATGTAATTTTGTTGGTTAAATTGGAAGGCTAATTTACCAATGGGGTTGCTAGGGTGTTCAGGGTGGTTGCCAGGGTATTGCTATGTGGTTGCTGGGGTGTTCTAGGTGGTTACCAGGGCATTGCTTTGAGGATGCCAGGAACTTGCTATGCCATTGCTAAGGTATTCTGGGTGGCTGCTAACTTGACCAGAACAACAGAGCCTTTCAGCCACGATGTCATTTTTATGGCTAACTTGGAAGGCTAATTTACCAATGGGTTCCCACTGGAATTTTTATGTGGGTTTTTATAATAGGGTATTTCAATTTATTAGTAATAAAAGGTCTGTGGTAAACATTACTTGAAGATACTTCATACTACAATATACACTGAAAAGCCAAAACATTATGACCACCTGCCTAATATACTGTTGGTCCTCCGTGTGCCACCAAAACAGCACCGACCCGCCAAGGCATGGACTCCTCAAGATCCCCGAAGGTGTCCTGTAGTATCTGGCACCAATACATTAGCAGCAGATCCTTCAAGTCCTGTAAGTTGCGAGGTGGAGTCGCCGTTGATGGGACTTAGTTGTTCAGCACATCCCACAGATGTCAAACTGACGTACACATCAATGGCCAGACCCAGCGTTTCCCAGCATAACATTGCCCAGAGCATCATACTCCCTCTACTGGCGTGTCATCTTCTCACAGTGCATCCTGGTGCAATCACTTCCCCAGGTAAATGGTGTACATGTATGGCCATCCACGTGATGTTAAAAAAATGGGACTCATTGGACCAGGAGACCTTATTGCACTTGAGTGTGCATTGTAGGCGCTTTCAACGGTGGACAGGGGTCATCAAGGGCATTCTGACTGGTCTGCGGCTACACAGCCCCACACGCAGCAGGGTGCGATGCACTGTGTTGTGACGCATTCCTCACGTAACCATCATTAACGTTTGTGCCACAGTAGACCTTCTCTCAGTTTGCACCAGATGGGAACATCTGAACAGCTCTATACAGCCCACCCATAAGTCTCTATGACATTCTGGTCTCTAAATATGGCTCCATCAAAAATTCAAAAAGTTAAATCTCTAAAATGAAGTACCATTATGTACAGTAGGAATGGTGATGCTTGCCTTAGCAAACATATTTAGGAATGATGTCCTCAAACACAGATAACACTTTCAAAGATAAACATGAGGAATCAAACTGAATTGTAATGTGAATGTAACAACCACTCGCAAGGTAAAGTGGCATATTACAGGCCCTTCCAGGCAGGAAATGAGCCATTATGATGTCATAAATGGATGTTACACACATTAGTCTCACAAATGTGGTCTGTAAAGCAATCGTCAAATAGGAGAACGTACGTAAACGAACGTACGCAACAGTAGGTGCGGTGATGCTCTTACCCCTCTGAGAGCATCTTTTTAATGCGCTCTTTGTCTGAGGACAGAGTGATATCAGCGCTTTGACTCCTGAAGAGTTTGTCTTCTGGCCCGTTCACACACATCATAGGAGGAGACTGCAGCTCATCAGACAGATCCTACAAAACACACACAGAGTTATCAAACACACCCAGACACACATTTACAGCTCAGCATGTCACTGACACTGGCTGGTTTTAAGAAAAAACTGAAATTTAAACTCTGTTGGACCCGCTGGCGGATTACGCTTAAAACGTTAAAGTCTCTGTATATATAAGTCAGGCATATGTGGTGTCATTTGAAAGCTTAGAATCTGAACTTTTCAGCAATAACCATCGCTTCTGTATTTATGGTACTTAAAATAACAATATAAGGCCTCAAATCATTCGCATTGAAAATTAGCGCCCCCTAGAGGTCATGGGGTAGACATATTTATCTGAAAATAAAAGTCCTTCACAAAGCACATAAATGGACAAGTCATATATCAAATGAAAGCTCTCATTTTCAGGAATGTGACTGTACAGGATATTATGATCCCTTAATACCACAGTTCAAAAGCTTTTCAATCGAATCATAAAGTAAAACCTGATTTCTGTAAATCATCAAATACAAATGTCACGTTTATGCTCTGATAACTGCTGCTGTAAGCCCCAAATAGCCAAAAACTTTATATTTACTTTTACCTTAAGGAGTTTTCTAAAAAAACAAGCCATTGTTTACTTGTCTGTGAGTTTGCTTGGCTGAATAATTCAATGTTGTATCTCAGATGTCCAAAACAAAATATGCCATCCAGCAGGAAAAGCATGCAAAACATATCATCAGAAAATATGTTTACGACTATTGATTATAAAATGTTATATATCTTCGCAAAGGGGAGGATCTCAGCTTTCTAACTGCACATAAATTGAGCTTGTAGTCCACTCAGAGGCCGAGATATTCAATGAAACAACAAGGGAGGTGCTTGAACTGTAAATTAGACTGAATGTCTATGGACGAGCATATCTGTGAGGGCTAAAATACGTTACAGCGACACCAAAAGTTATGTTTTTTTTATATTGACACAAGATTATAAACACACAATATTATTTATGAATCATTTTAGCCTCTGAAAAATAAGAACAAATTTCTGCCATTAGTCAACGGTATGTGGCTCACGGGACACGTGAAGTTTGCGTGTTAAAGTATGATAAAGCACAAACCACAGCAGCTGCTCAGATCTTCCAACCCCTGCTCAATGCCACAGTGGGCCAACGGGATGAAACTATCCACAATTTGAGGTTTTAAATATTTTACAGTCTCAGAACTCGATTTGAAAGCTCATGAGTAAATTAGAAACTCACCTGTGAGAACTGACAGCGTCGAGTTTGAAAGCATTGAGGGAGAATGATAAAAGACACAGAAGATAATTAACCTTTATATGTGTAGATAAAGTTATGTACTGCGAGCGCAGGTTTCTATTTGTTAACAGAAGTAAATGAATTAGCGATCATGAAATAACACAAATATTTTAACACCATGAAAATAAAATTGTTCATTGTTAGTTCACAATGCATCAACTCACATTAACATGTACAACTTATAATTTAAATGTACTAGTGCATAATGAAATTAACATTAAACAAGATGAATAAGTTCTGCAAACATGTTAAGTGTTGGTTAATGTTGACTAATGTGGTTACAGTAACTAATGTTAACAAATACAACCTCATTGTAAAGTATTACCAAATCATTTTATGTGTGACCCTCAAAGTAACATGTCCAGGACATATTTAACCCCAAAATCAAATGATAATATAGACAAACACAATGTGCTTAGGCTAACAACACACAAACAGTTACAATCTGTCATGTCTTTATTGAACACATGCCATTAAACACTCACAGTGCTGTGGAAAATGTAAGTGAACCCTTGGGTTTAATAACTGGTCGATCCTTCTTTGACAGCAATAACCTCAATCAAGCCTTTCCGGTAGATGCGGACTAACCTGCACAACGTTCAGAAGGATTTCTGGATCATTCTTCCTTACAGAACTTCTTCAGATCAGACATATTCTCAGGATGTCTCTAGTGTGAACGGCTCACTTGAGGTCATTCCACAGCATCTCTATTGGGGTAAGGTCTCGGCTCTGACTGGGACACTCCAAAAGGTGTATTTTCTTTTTTTAAAGTCATTCTGTAGTGGATTTACTTTGATGTGTAGGATCATTGTCCTGCTGAATCACTCAACTTCTACTGAGCTTCAGCTGGCACACAGACAGAAGTGTTGTGGGGTGTCAAGGTGGTCTTTGGCAAACTTCAGGTGCAGCAATGTTTTTATTTGAAAGTAGCTGCTTCCTTCGTGATGTCCTGCCATGGACACCATACCTGTTTAATGTTTTCTGTATAGTCGACTCATGAACAGAGATGTTAACCAGTTCCAATGATTCCTATAAATCTTCATCTGTCACTCTAGGTTATTTTTGACCTTGCTGAGCATTCTGTGTGTGTCCTTTGAGTCGTCTTGGCTGGACGGCCAACTCTAGTGAGAGTACCTATAGTACTAAATTACCTCCATTTATAGACAGTTTGTCTAACTGTGGAGAGATGAATATCTAACGGCCACTTCTAGAGAGAGTACCTATAGTACTAAATCATCTCCATTTATAGACAGTTTGTCTAACTGTGGACAGATGAATATCTAACCGCCACTTCTAGAGAGAGTACCTACAGTACTAAATCATCTCCATTTATAGACTGTTTGATTAACTGTGCACAGATGAATATCTAACGGCCACTTCTAGTGAGAGTACCTATAGTACTAAATCATCATTTATAGACAGTTTGTCTAACTGTGGACAGATGAATATCTAACGGCCACTTCTAGTGAGAGTACCTATAGTACTAAATCATCTCCATTTATAGACAGTTTGTCTAACTGTGCACAGATGAATATCTAACGGCCACTTCTAGTGAGAGTACCTATAGTACTAAATCATCTCCATTTATAGACAGTTTGTTTAACTGTGCACAGATGAATATCTAACGGCCACTTCTAGTGAGAGTACCTATAGTACTAAATCATCTCCATTTATAGACAGTTTGTTTAACTGTGCACAGATGAATATCTAACGGCCACTTCTAGTGAGAGTACCTATAGTACTAAATCATCTCCATTTATAGACAGTTTGTCTAACTGTGGACAGATGAATATCTCACGGCCACTTCTAGAGAGAGTAGCTATAGTACTAAATCATCTCCATTTATATACAGTTTGTCTAACTGTGGACAGATGAATATCTAAACTCTTCCAGATAACTTGGTGACCCTTTCCAGCTTTATGCAAAGCAACAGTTCTTGATCGTAGGTCTTCGGAGATCTTTTTTGTGAGGCATGGTCCACGTCAGCAGATGCTTCTTGTGAATATCAAGCTCAAAATATTTGAGTGCTTTTTATAAGTCAAAGTAGCTCTTAACCCACACCTCCAATCTAGTTTCATTAATTGGTTGCCAGGTTTGCCAACTCCTGATTCTAATTAGCTTTTGTTGACGTCATTAGCCTAGGGGTTCACATACTTTTACAACCTACACACATTCAATGTTTGAATGATGCATTCAGTATGTACAAAAATACAATAATTTTATTATTGTAACTTCAAGATCAAACCAGATTTTAACAGATTTATACATAAATGCAGGTAATTCCAAAGGGTTCACATACTTTTTCTTGCCACTGTATGTTATATATATCTAACATATATATATGTGTATATATATATATATATATATATATATATATACAATATATACAGTGTATATATATATATATATATATATATACACTGTATATATTGTATATGTCCAGAAAGTAATGGCACAATTCTGAAACCTCTAATTGTCAAAAAATAGGCTTGATTTTATTAATGTAATTTCACTTTCTTTTTATCTTAGAGGTACAAACTGGAAAAATACATTTCTATGATTTTTCTGAGATTTAATTCATTTCCATGGTATTTCCAAGCAAGCAAATCACAATTTTTAAATTCCCTGATCGTGGGAACCCTGTAATGTGAAACAACAAAACCATATTGTGTAAAAAAATGTGTGTGAAATGTTGTCCTCATCAAAGTTAAGAGGTCACTGTAGCCAAGCACTGTGATTGGTTAATCACTCTTCAACAGCCTGTTGACCTGAAACTATGAACAGCTTGACATGATATAAAAGACGGACATTGCTGGAGAGAAAGAGAGAGTGAGAGAGAGTGAGAGAGAGAGAGAGAGAGAGAGTGAGAGAGAACAGGACAGCAGCAGATAATTATATCACTGTCCTAGTTCTCCCTCACTTCCCAGTGCGATGAGTGACCCAGCTCATCCCATCCCTCTCTCTCCTGTTTCTCTCTACCGAGATGGCTCTTGGATTACAGTTACCCTTTATTTACCGTAGCACCTGAGGAGGAAAGATTTGTGAGGTGCAAAAACAGAAGCACAACTAGGTGCATTTTCCGAAGAAAATGTGGCTTTATTTTCAAAGAAAATATGAGAGGTCTTTGAAAAACTCCCTGTCACAATGCTAGGGTGTTCTGGGTGGTTTCTAGGGCATTTCTATGTGGTCGGTTGGGTGTACTGGAAGGTTGCTAGGCTGTTGCTATGCGGTTGCAAAGGTGTTCTGGATGGTTTATTAGCCATTGCTTGAGAATGGGGTTGATTAGGGTGTTTTGGGTGGTTGCTAGGCTGTTGCTATGCGGTTGCAAAGGTGTTCTAGATGGTTGCTACACCATTGTTAAGCAGTTGCTAATGTGTTCTGGGTGGTTGCCAGGTTGTTAACATGAGGTTGCTATCAACACCCACCATTGGTTGGGTGTTGATAAGGGTGATGCTAGCTGCCAAGGCATTGATATGTGGTTGTTAAGGTGTTCTGAGTGGTTGCTAGGCCATTGCTATGCTGTTGTTAGGGTGATGTGGGTGGTTGCCAGGATATTTCTATGTGCTTGCCAAGGTGTCATGTGTGGTTGCTAGGCCATTGCAATGAGGTTGCTAGGGTGTTCTAGATGGTTGCTAGGCCATTACTATGTGATTGCTAAGGTGTTCTGGGTGGTTGCTAGGGTGTTAATGCTGTTGGTTGGGGGTTGATTAGGGTGATGTTGGTTGCCAGGGCATTGATATGAGGTTGTTAGGATGTTCTGGGTGGGTGCTAGGTTGTTGCTATGTGGTTGCTAGGGCAAATCTAAGGGGTTGCTAAGGTTTCCAGGGTGGGTTAGCTATGCAGTTGCTAGAGTGGTCGGTTTCCAGGACATTTCTATGGGGTTGGAAAATGTCGTGGATGGTTGCTAGGCCATTGCTATGCTGTTGCTAAGGTGTTTTGAATGGCTGTAAAAGTTTTGCTATGCGGATGCTAGGGTTTTCTGGGTGGTTGCTAGGGTATTGGTATGTAGTTGTTAAGGTGCTCTGGGTGGTTGCTAGGCCATTGCTATGTGGTTGATAAGGTGATGTGGGTGGCTGCCAGGACGTTTCTATGGTTGGTAGGCCATTGCTATGTGAATGCAAGGTTTTTTTGGTGGTTGCCAGGGCATTGATATGAGGTTGCTAAGGTGTTCTGAGTGGTTGTTAATGCATTATATGGTTGCTAATGGTGTTGTGTTTGGTTGCCTGAGCATTGCAATCCAGCATTAGATAAAATGTTTTGATTATTTGCTATCAAACTATAGATTACACACAAAAATGATGCACTATACTGTACACAAACACTATTATATTATTATATGCTCTCCTGGAATTGATTTTCAGGGGCATTTTTTTATATTTATAACAGCCATTTTTTTTAACCATGTAAAATGACTCGTGTGTCATCCTTTTATGTCAAATACTTAGATTCAATCAATAATACAATTTTAATAATAACATACTCTAGTCTTGTACCAAAACACGAGACAATAATGTTTGTAGACAAACTTTGAGGTTGGCTTGAAAAAGCTTTGTCTGCAAATTTAAACTAGTTATGAAAGTTTAAACATATTTACAAAATCTGAAGTGGCAGTAATCTGGTGTTGCTAGCATGATTTAGCCTGTTGTTAGCATGCTTTAGCACTTAGCTAGGCATTGCTAACATGTTTTAGTATGTTTTAACACTTATCTAGACATTGCTAACATGTTTTAGCACTTAGCTAGGCATTGCTAACATGTTTTAGCACTTAGCTAGGCATTGCTAACATATTTTAACGTGTTTTAGCACTTAGCTAGGCATTGATAACATGTTTTAGTATGTTTTAACACTTATCTAGACATTGCTAACATGTTTTAGCACTTAGCTAGGCATTGCTAACATATTTTAACATGTTTTAGCACTTAGCTAGTCATTGCTAACACTAATAGCACTTACTACTGTACTTAACCTGCACTCCCGGCGGGCCGACACCCTTTGGGGCTGATCAGGGCCGACTGGCCATCGGGAGAACCAGGCGGGCTGGTGGGCAGGCCGCGAAACGGGCCGAATGGGCCGCGATAAGCTGAAATGAGCCGTTGCGTTATACAGAAGGGGCCACAAAATGGCGATATGCCGAAGGGGGCAACGATATGCAGAAAAGGACAGTGACAAACCCGATTTATCTTCCAGCCCTGCCTGCACTGCAAATAAATAAATAAATAAATAAAATCCTTTCTTCTGTGCTAGCATCTTTACTTCTCCAGCCACTGTGAGAACTTGGCAGTCCTATACTGTTGATGTTGATAAACTTTGTAAGACAGATTGCTTGCTGTGTGTCTCTTTTGTAAGTTGCTTTGGATAAAGGCGTCTGCTAAATGACTAAATGTAAATGTAAAATGTGTCAATTTGATGCATCTTGCATGCAATATTCCGTGTTGATATGATGACACACCTGCGGAGCTGCGATACTGAGAGCTGCATTGCTCAACTCCATCTTATCCTGCGACTTCTCTCTGGCCAGACGTGTAGCTTCCTTTACCTCCTTAAAATGCTCAGCAAACTACAAAAAAATACATAAATACATAACACTTGTAATGCATGAAAGAAAGTCATACAGGTTTGGAACAACAGTAGTGTGAGTAAATAATGACAGAATTGGCATTGTTGGGTGAACTATCCCTTTAAGAGGGGCAAACATGAATGTAGAGCTGTTCAGTCGTGACATCAATTTATAGGCAATCCTGGGAGGCTTTTTCACCATGAGTTCCTTCGGGAATTCCCAGTAGGTTTTTCGAATAGGGAATTTACGTATATAACAAGAACTGTGGTGAAAATTATTTAATTATACTTTCACGTTTTGTTCTAGAACATAAATGACACACAGTCATGCCTCAATCCTGGATTTTGAAGCGGTTGTGTCTTTTAAAAATGCATGCTGCTAACCCGTCGCTACATAAGGACTACAAAATGCATCCATTTCCTAGAGCATGTAGCTCACAGGCTGATGGTAGTTGTAGTCCTTAATTAGCATTATGATAGCAAAATGCGTTTTTAATAAACACAGCAGCTTCAAAGTTAACTTTTGAGGTATGACTGTGTGTAATTCATGTTTTAGAGCAAAATGAGAAAACCTTATTTTACTCATGCACTAAAACTGCTATTATATAAACCCATAGCACATTCCTGAGGAACCGATGGCTTGAAAATGCTAATTGTCTTCTGTGTTTTTGGACTACAACCTAACAAGCTCTACTGTGTGGTGATAAATGTTTATTATATGGTCCTGATGTCGACACCTGGTGCAGTTGCTGCTCTGTGGCGAATCCGAGTCCATAAACAGTGTTTGCTCTGCTGTCTGCCCACTGACCGAACTTCTGAGACGTCTTCGTGAATGTCATGTTGGGTGTGATAGTGCTGTTAATGATGGCCTGGAGAGAGTCACAATCACACAAAATTGTCAAAAAATAGTGCTTATTTTTTCAGGTTTAAAACAAACTAAATCATGGTTAATGGTCTGCACTTATATAGCGCTCTTTTAACCTTAGCGGTATTCAAAACGCTTTACACTGTGACTCATTCACCCATTCACCCACACTCGCACACCAATGGCGGCAGAGCTGCTATGTAAGGCGCTAGCCTGCCATTGGGAGCAACTTGGGGTTCAGTGTCTTGCCCAAGGACACTTCGGCATGTGGAGTCATGTGGGCCGGGAATCGAACCGCCAACTCTGCGATTAGCAGCCGACCCGCTCTACCACCTGAGACACAGCCGCCCCATATTCATCTGGTTATTCTCTAGTAAACAGTAATGGGCAAAAACACCAGTATAGATGTTTACATGCAATGCAAAATCGTGGTAATGGACACAAATCTACGTGTGCTAATTGTTTTTTTTAATTTAAACTTTTACCACCATAAT